>NC_045435.1:181360935-181473450 GCF_002776525.5 Piliocolobus tephrosceles | reverse complement strand
AAAAAAAAAAAAAAAAAAAAAAAAAAATCCCACAAATAACCCAATAAAAAGTAAGCAAAGGACCTGAATAGACATTTCTCTAAAGAAGACATAAAAAATGGCCAATAGGTATATGAAAAAGTGCTCAATACCACTAATCACCAGGTAAATGCAAATCAAAACCACAATGAGATATTATCTCATTTCTGTGAGGATGGTTTTTATAAAAAAGACAAGAGATAACAAGTGCTGGCATGAGTATTATATTAGTCCATTTTCATACTCCTATAAAGAACTGCCTGAGACTGAGTAATGTATAAAAGAAAGAGGTTTAATTGATTACAGTTCAGCATGACTTGAGAGGCCTCAGAAAACTTATAATCATGTTTGAACGTGAAGAGGCAGCAGGAAGGAGAAGAGCTGAGTGAAGGAGGAAGAGCCCATCTGATCTTGTGAGGACTCAGTCACTATAAGGAGAACTGCATGGGGGAAACCACCCCCACGATTCAATTATGGCCTCCTGGTCTCTCCCTTGACACGTGGGGATTATGAGAAATAAAATTCAAGGTGAGATTTGGTTGGGAGCACAAAGCCTAACCATATCAGGTATGGAGAAAAAAGAATCCATGCACACTATTAAAAGCAACATAGATTGGAGCTGCTTACTGTGAAAAACGGTGTGCAGCTTCCTAAAGAAATTAAAAATAGAACTACCATATGAGCTGACATTCCTCTTTTGAGTAAATAACCAAAGGAAATAAAATAATCACCTCATAAAGATATTTGTACTCCCATGTTCATTGCAGCATTATTCACAATATCCAAGATACAGAAACAACCGAAATGCCCATCAATGGATGAAGGCATAAAGAAGCTGTGAGATATATAACTCCTATATGTATATATCATATATATCTCATATATATGTGCATGTGTGTTTGTGTACATGTATAACAGCATGTTATTCAGCATTTAAAAAGGGGGCAATCCTGACATGCAACACATGAACACAATTAGAGATTATTATGCTAAGTGAAATAAGACGAACACAAAGAAAAAATGTCGCACGATCTCACTCATATGTAAAATATTTAAAATATGAATACCTAGAAAAAGTAAAACAGGAGCAGGTGGAAGGGAGATTGTAGGGATGTGGGAAGATACAGGTCAAAGGTATAAAGTTTCAGCTATAACTGGATTCATAATAAAGGAGTCAATTATCCAAGAAGATATAACAGTTTCTATAGTTTATTAATTTAACAACCGAAGTCAAAATAACTGAGGCAAAAACTGATAGAAGGGCAAGGAGAAATAGATCAAGCAGACAGAAATTTAAAAGGATATAATACATATGAAGAGCACTATGAAACAATTTGATCTATTTGATATTTATAGAATAATTCATTCAACAGTGGCAAAATACATTCCTATGAAACTCAGATGGAACACTCACCAAAAAGATTCTTAACCTTTTTAAAGTAATAGAAATTATACAAAATATGTCCTCAGACCACAATAAAATTAAATTAGAAATCAATAACAGGAAGATGGCGAGAAAATCCCAAATACTTGGAAATTAAACAACACAGTTCCAAATAACCCATGGGTTAAACTGTTTCAAGAGAAATTTAATTTAAATTTAAATGAAAGCAATAATACAGCCTATCAAAATTTTGAGACGCAGTAAAGTAAACACAGTACTTAGGGGAATATTAATAACTTTAAGTGCATATATTAAAATGGAAGAATGACTTGCAATTGGCAACCTAAGATTTCACATTGTAAAAATGTTCAAAAGATCAGTCTCAGGTTAAAGAAAGCAGAAAAAAGTAAATAGTGAAAATTCCATAAGAATCAATAAAATCGAAAACAAGAAAACAGTAAAAAATATCCATGAAACCAAAAATTTATCCTCTGAAAAGAAAAGATCAAGGACATCAATAAATCTTTAGACAGGCTAAGAAGAAAAGAGAAGAAACAAATTACCAATATCAGAAGTGATACTAATTCCATGAATATTAAAAGTACCATGAAGCAATACTATAAATAACTTCATGGCCTCACATTTGATAATTCAGATAAAATGAACTACTGAGAAACACAAATTACCAAACTTCACTCCAAGTAACGTATAATCTGAATATGTTTATATCTATTAAATAAATTGAATAAAAAATAACAACAACAAAAAATCCTAGCATGCCCCCATGGTGGAGTCACTGGTAGGTTCTATCAAATATATAGGAAAGATACTTATTTTCCACAATTTCTTCCAAAAAATAGAAGTAGATACTACAATTACTAATAATTCTATGAGACCAGCATTATTCTAATCCCAATCCTAGATACAGTAGAGAAGAAATTTACATAACTCCATAAAGAAAATCCAGTAGTCTCACCTTAATCATGGTTTTGCTTTCTGCAGTTTCAGTTACCACATTAACATAATTCTATTCCAGCATGTTGTTATAATTGTTCTATTTCATTATTATTAATCTCTTATGGCACTCAATTTGTAAATTAAATATTAACATAGGTGTATAAGTATACAAAAAACATAGTACAAGTAGGGTTCATTAATATCCATGATTTCAGACATCCACTGAGGGTCTTGGAATGTATCCCCCATGGATAAGGTGGGACTACTACAATGTACCAAAAACCTACAGGGAACATGTTTATTCATGAGAAACAGGACTCTGTCCTCCAAAGGTTTAGAACAAAGCAAGGATTAACTATTTTACCATTCTCTTTCATATCTTACTAGAAGCCCTAGATAGCCCTAGATAAAAAATGCAATAAAAGCTATACAGACTGGGAAGAAAGAAATAAAACTGTCTTTATTTGCAGATAATATGATTATGTATAAAATACCCCCAAAAGGAGAGAAACTCCTAGAGCAAATAAATGAATATAGTAATGTCACAGGAGACAATATACAAAATAAAATTGCTTTACTCTGTACCAGCAACAAACAATTGGAATCTGAAATTAAAAATCAGTATCAGTTACCATAGCACTATCCCCAAAATTAAATGCTTAGATATAAACCTAATAAAATATGAACACATCCTACATGTTAATAATTATATAACTCATGAAACAAATCAAAGAAGATCTAAATAAATGGAAATTGGAAGACAGTATTGTCTCTTCTTTCAGTGTGATATATAGATTGTGTAATTGACAGTAGTGTCAATTCTCTCAGTATGATATATAGATTCTCATAATCCCTGTCAAAATACCAGCAAGTTATTTTTAGATAATGGCAAATTGATTCTATAGTTTATGTTGAAAGGCAAATACCTAGAGTAGCAAACACAATACTGAATTAGAAGAATGAATTTCAAAGAATGATTTCAAGACTTACTATAACATTACTTCAAGACAGCATGGTATTGGTTAAAGAATGAATGCATAGATCAATAAAGAGAGCCCAGAAATAGGCTGACACGAATAGCAATTCACTGGAGAAAGCCCAGTCTTTTCAATAAATGGTACTGGAAAAATTGGATGCTCATTTACAAAAAGAAAAAAAAATCCATCTAGACACAGATCTAACTAACACCTTTTACAAAGTTAACTCTAAGGGGATCATAGACCTACATATAAAATGCAAAACTATAAAACTTCTAGAAGAAAATCTAGGTGGTCTTAGGTTTGATGGTAACTTTTAGTTACAGCAAAAAGAATGATGTATGAAATTTCTAAATAAACTTAAAAAAATGAATACTTTGCTCTGTGATAGACAGTATTAAGAGAAAGAAAAGTCACAGAAAAAATATGTGCAAACCACAAGCATTTAATTTCAAACCACAATAGTAAAACTGAAAAGTTACTAAGTTTATTCTTAACAAAAACTAATAGAATTATCCAGGAAAAACAAAACTTACAATGTTACCAATTAGAAAGATGATATAACCATAGGTGTTAATAGATATTGAACACACTTTTATTACCAAGTTTGACTCAATCAACTGTATGTACCTGAACCAAAACATCCAGAAATAGTAATATAACTGCCTAAATGATTCTATCCAGATGATTTTATGAATAAATTATGTCAAATAATTTTTTTGCTATTTATGTGATCTGAAAGAAAATGATACAATGCTTTCCAATTAATTTTGATAAAGGTAAAATTTCTTAACCAATCTCATTGGATAAATAATTGTGTTTTTATTTTTTAGTGTAATCCAGATACTCAATAACTTCATTTATATTTATTAAAGGAATAAGTTCTCAAAAGAGAAAACTATCTAAGAAATTAATGACATAATAAAATACTGTATAATTTTAAGGTAAAATTATTTTTAAGAAATCTTGATATAACCTCATTATACAGATATATTAAGATATAATAGGACTTATATATTGATACAAAAAATGTAATCAATACTGAAAACACATTTGATTATATTTAACATCTGTATCTTCTAAAAACTTTTGGTATAAAAATAGCATATTATATATTATCTCTCAAAGAAATAATTGATGTTTAGCTTAATAGTAAAGTGATGCATTCCCAGTGAAGTGAAAAATAAAAATAGTGAACAAACATTGTGGCTTGACATTGATCTAGCTCTTGTTGGCTAGAATATTGTGATCAGATTATAAATATAGTACATGGCATAAATTATCACGTCTTTTTATTGAATATGTGCCAAATGTTTAATGTAGAGTTTGACATATATGCATAATAGTTACTATTAGCAATGATGTTTATTTATAAATTAAAGATAATAAACTATAATATAATTAAAACCAATTAAGATAACTATACAAGAGTATAATTTTTAAAATGATGCCCAGAGATGAAGAGCTTGTAAGAATATTAGATAAAAATAGAATGGAGAAATGTCCCAGTCATTATAGTAAGAAAAATTAAAATGCTTAACAATAATTGTACAGGATCTCTTTGAAAATGACTATATAGCCACAGCTCATTACTTGATCAACAGAAAAATTTTACATAAAAACAGATGCTTATTATATCCCTGGATGTTAATATGGTTTGGCTGTGTCCCCACCCAGATCTCATCTTGAATTGTAGTTCCTATAATCCCCACATGTCTTGGGAGGGACCTGGTGGGAGGTAATTGAATCATGGGGGCAGTTTCTTCCAGGCGATTCTTGGGACAGTCAGTAAGTTCTCATGAGATCTGTTGGTATTATAAGAGGCTTCCCCCTTCACTCTGTTCTTATTCTTCTCTCTCCTGCTGCCATGTGAAGAAGGATGTATTTGTTTCCTTTTCTGCCATGATTGTAAGTTTCTTGAGGTCTCCCCACCCATTCTGCACTGTGAGTTAATTAAACCTCTTTCCTTTGTAAATTACCTAGTCTCATGCATGTCTTTATTAGCAGTGTAAGAATGGACTAATACAGATGAATAAATACAATACAGCACAGATACTGATTCTATCCAAGTTGATTCTACTTAACATTCCATTGGGATTATATGAGGAACTACAGAAAATTATTCTTTAGTTTATCTGAAAAATTGTCACCACCAGGCCTGCCTTACAAGAGACCCTGAAGGAAGCCCTAAACATGGAAAGGAACAACCGGTACCAGCCATTGCAAAAACATGCCAAAATGTAAAGGCCATCAAGGCTAGGAAGAAACTGCATCAACTAATGAGCAAAATAACCAGTTAATATCATAATGGCAGGATCAAGTTCACACATAACAATATTAACTTTAAATGTAAATGGACTAAATGCTCCAATTAAAAGACACAGACTGGCAAACTGGATAAAGAGTCAAGACCCATCAGTCTGCTGTATTCAGGAGACCCATCTCACATGCAGAAAAATAAATAAATAAAAGAGCAAGCTGAAAACTTTGTAAATAAAAAAGAAGAATGAAGGCAAAATTTGGTGCAGTAATGGACAAACAGAGCAGTGAAAGTGCCTATGCAGTTGAGAAATAGACTCAAGAGCTTATATTTTTGTTTCTTTTTTTTCAACTTTTATTTTGAATTCAAACATGTGCAGGTTTGTTACATGGGTACAATGGATGAGACATGATACTAAGGTTTGGGGTACAGATGATCCCATCACTCAGGTACTTAGCATACTACCAAACAGGTAGTTTTTCAGCCCACAGTCCTCCCTCTATGTATCTTCTAGTAATCCCTAGTGTCTCTTGTTTTCATCTTTATGTCCATATGCACTCAATGTTTAGCTCCCACTAATAAGTGAGAACATGCAGTATTAGGTTTCCTGTTCCTATGTTAGTTCACTTAGGATAACGACTTCCAGCTGTGTCCATGTTGCTGCAAAGGACATGATTTCATTCTTTTTTCATGGCTGCATAGTATTCCATGGTGCATATATACCACGTTTCCTTTATCCAAACCATCATTGATGGGCACCTAGTTTGATTTCAGTCTTTGCTATTGTGAATAGTGCTGCAATGAACATATGAGTACTTGTGGTTTTTATTTTTTTTTTGGTAGAATGACCAAGAACTTATTATAATCACTTATTATAAAATACAATGGAATTTTAAGCAATGAATAAAATAATAAACACAAAAAATTGTGTTTGGGCCAGTTGGTAAGGTGTGTTAGAATGCTAACATCCAATTAAGTATAAATGTATTAATATTCAAATATAATAAATTCATAAAAATACTAAGGCAGCTCTATCATTCTGGGTTGCTGAAAGTAGTTCATATTATGACAATAGATTCAGAAATAATAATATAAAATACTGATAGATTACATACAAACTAACATAATTCTTTTAATGTAAAATCTCTGTGGGCAAATTAAAAAGCAAGCAATAAACTGAAAGATATATTTAATAAGGTAGGGTCAATTTCAAAGGGTGTTATTATATGATATACACACAATCATGTATGGATTTTAAAAAACAGATTCTACTAGAAAAAATGGTGAAAGTATTTACATAGGTAATTAACTAAAAATAACTATCAACCACTATTAATTTTATCATGGTAATTTCTCATTTACAGTAATTTAGAAAATGCAACATTAAAGAAAAAAGCTATCTCATATTTAGTTTTTAACTAGGCAAAGATATAACTATTAATAACTACTTCCAGAGATGGTGTAGGGTAATGGACAGCTTCATGTAAGTTAGAATTACAGATCAGTGCAAATTTTGTAGAAGGCAATTTGATGAAATGTAATAGAAGTCCTAAAAATATATATGCCTTTTAACCTAAAATTTCCACTTCTAAGTTTACTTCATTAAGTGATGAAGCAAAATATTTCAAAGATTTGTAAAATAATAATTAAGGAGAACACTTCTAAAGTAAATGTAAGTGATAGATAAGAGAAATACATTAAAGAATATAAGGGACTACTAAGAATTTTAGAATATGATGGTGTAAAAGGCTGTTTTGGTATAAAAATAAATGTATTACTCTACATATAGTTATTTGGGAAAAGAAAATTAACTATAGTTATATTATGATCTAATTATATGTATATGCATAAAATTATGAAGAAGTACATATGTATATATACAAAATTAATGTATGGAGGCATGGTAATGGGATTAGGCTGAACATATCTTTGCTTTTTATGTTGTTTTTGCTTATGTATATTTATAATGTTTTCTCCAAAACTTAATTATAAAATAACGTTAGTGGAAGCAAAGTTTACAATAGCAAATAACCACTTCAGGAAGATTGAGAACTATTATCTAAACAAACCCTCTCCACTCAGAACTGTGCTATTATGTCACATATTTATACTATTCAATGCAAACACCCATAAACTGTAGTCTTCTCACAGTGACATGCTGAGACCTGATTTAACCAGATAAGATGGATAAGAAGCAGAATTAAATTTATCTGTGTTCAAAATCCCGATGTTCATCAACATTTAATAGCCTGAGAATTTTACTACATGTGCTGAGTGCCACAGATACAAGCATGGGAACTAAACTCCACGTATAAAGTCATTGCGATAGCACCCACATTGATCCAGGAAGATACATTTTTACTAGCTCTGATGACAGCATCCATACATTTCATGCTAGTATCTGGTGAAGAGATTTTCTAAACTTTCCTTCACTATGTTATACTTGTGGTCTTCAGCATGAATCTGAGTCCCATTCTACCTTTATGACACATTGTGAAATCAATATAAATCAAACAGAACATCATTCTCAGGAAGCAAAAAGTGCCAGTCAGAGCTCAACATTTGAAGTTCTCTGACATTTCTGCCTCTGTAGTTTCTGATTAAAAATTCCCTCTGCTATAGTGTTTTTTTTTTTTTTTTTTTTTTTTTTTAATTCTCTCAGTCTGTGATTAATCCTACTGGCCACCAAGGACAGGATGAATGTTAGAGTAGAGAATGCTAGGTAATTGGAGCAGAAAGACAAAGAAACTAAAGGCACATCATTTTATTTGTAATTCAACGTCCTGGTTGTGAGACACGGACTGGAAGTCTTCCAGGTTAAGGGTACAATGGGTAAGGAAAATCACCAGATCACAACAATTTTCTGTAACTGGTGGTGAGAGGTGAAGCCAGCTGGACTTCCTGGGTTCAGTGGGGACTTGGGTAACTTTTTTATCTAGCTAGGGGATTGTAAATGCACCAATCAGCACTCTGTAAAAATGCACCAATCAGTGCTCTGTGTCTAGCTAAAGGTTTGTAAATGCACCAATCAGCACTCTGTGTCTAGCTAAAGGTTTGTAAATACACCAAGCAACACTCTGTAAAAACGCACCGATCAGCGTTCTGTGTCTAAAGGTTTGTAAACGCACCAATCAGCACTCTGTAAAAATGGACCAATCAGTACTCTGTAAAGTGGACCAACCAGCAGGATGTGGGCGGGGCCAAATAAGGGAATAAAAGCTGGCCACCAGTACCATCAGAGTTGAAGGTTGTAGAAGTTTTGTTCTTTCGGTCTTCACAGTAAATCTTGCTGCTGCTCACTCTTTGGGTCTGCACTACCTTTATGAGCTGTAACACTCACCCCCAAGGTCTGTGGCTTCACTCCTGAAGTGAGCAAGACCACGAACCCGCCAGAAGGAAGAAACTCTGGACACATCTGAACATCTGAAGGAACAAACTCCAGACACACCATGTTTAAAAACCATAACTCACCGCGAGGGTCCACAGCTTCATTCTTGAAGTCAGTGAGACCAAGAACCCACTGGAAGGAACCAATTCTGGACACAACTCTGGACACATGAGGCTTCTTCATGAGTCTCACACCCCATGTTAGCAGCAAAAATCTAGAAGAAACCCAGAGAAAATGTATCTTCAGTACAGAGGGCACATAACATTTCCATAAGAAAATGAAGGGCAACAAACTGCACCGTGAGTTGGAGGTCATCCCCACTCATCCCTCTCCAACATTTCCCCACAATGTTTTCCACCATATACTCAAATACCACATTTCAAGTACTTATAATTAGCAGGATAGTACCAGCATAAAACCTGTGCATAGATATTGACATTTTATTAATTAGAAGGAGAAATATAAGAACCATAAAGAGAAGTATACATCAGGAGAATAATTATTCCAGGACACAAAAGAATTCAATTAGTTCTCCATCATGCTAGGAAAAAATAGTGAAAACAAATTTTCTAGGAAAGGGAAATGACATCAAAAATATGAAGAAAGGTGAAGAAAAATGGGCATATGTGATGCGTGTATTATATTATTCCTAAAAATGAAATTAAGTAAATGGAAAAACAGGAACAGAGATATCTGAATTGTGACAGCACCTATATAATAATAATTAGCATCCAGAGATCACAGAGGAATATGGTTTTATAGTAACAGCTAGTATCAAAAAAAAAAATATGACATAAGAATTTTGTATCCAACCAAAATATGCTTCAGTTGTAAATATGATCTACCAGGGTAAAATATGAAGGATTTAGGAAATAATGCCTTAAGTTTGTTTTGAATTAAAACAAAAACAATAACAAAACTATAAGATGAAATCAAAATGACTCAAAAGATAGATAAAAATAAGGAACTCAGAAATAGCAAAGTCATAGTAAAAGGACTAGCAGTACACAGCAATAAACTTACATATTAAACTAAAACTAATCTATTCCTCGAATATGGGTAAAAAACCAAATATAAAGTCCATAAATCCTGATAATGTTAAAGTTATAGTATCACTAACCAAAAACTGGTAGAGGAGAGAAGACTATCAGGGACAGTTTAAAAGTATTTAGTTATTTATTATAATTAAGAGAGAGTCAATAAATCTGTTAGCATTAAAATAGAACGATCTTAAATTTCATATTTTACTTAAAGCTTTTCATTTTTAATTTAAAAAATAAATTTAGGAACAGATGTTCTTGTGGAAAACCATATATTTGAATTTCAGCTATCCCTTCAGCTTCAATTTAAGTCATTTTTTGAAATTTGATTTTTATATAAAAATGCACATGCATAGCATTTAAAATTTTCTCTACAAGATTTACAATAAAAAAAGATAGCATTTCCCTGTCCCAGCCAGTTCTGCTGTTTCCCTCCACACCCTAGAATTTACCACTTTCAACATTTGTTTTTAGCTGTTTTTAATTTTCATAGTTTCTATAACACTTTCATTTTTCAGGTCACATATTGTCTTTTGTTCATCTAATATAAATAAGGAGAATGTAACTTTCTATACTCCCCCTCCACACATAAATTCTTAACCTCCAACTTCTCAATATACCACACTGCAGTTATTGTCTTAATTCTTCATTTAATCATTGTACAAACTGAACTTATTAGAAATATTATTCAAATCTGAAGCAAGTATTCACGTCCTCACATATTCCTTCCTTTGCATACTTCCTCGTGAACTTAACACTGATAAATCGCAGACTCACTTGTTTTCTAGACCTGCTCTACAACTGTCTCAGATTCCCCTGTTATGAAAATCCTAGAAATTCCCTCTCCAGCCTTATATTCTGAAAGCCATACTTCTAAGTTACATATCTTCCCACTTCTTGATTCTTTCTTTTTGGTAAAATAATTCTCCATTAACTTCTGGTTAATGGGTGCATGGAAAGAAAATTTGAGACATTTCACATGTTACTATTGAGTGATTGTTCTGGTGAGTACATGATTCTAAGAGACAAATCATTTCACTTTCAATCGATTGCTTCAAAAATTTCTAAATTTTAATGCCATTATAGAGAATTATTATTCTATTTTCATAACTGATCTTTTAGCTTCACCATTTTGAAATTTGTAATGAGAACCTTTGCATGTTTCTGTGTTTCTTCGTGTGTGTGTGTGTATATATATATATATATATATATATATAAAATTCTATTTCTTGCAAGTATGCTAAGCACTTTTTTTTTTTTTTTTTTGAGACGAAGTCTCGCTCTGTCGCCCAGGCTGGAGTGCAGTGGGGCAATCTCGGCTCACAGCAAGCTCCGCCTCCCAGGTCCAGGCCATTCTCCTGTCTCAGCCTCCCTAGTAGCTGGGACTACAGGCGCCCGCCACCACGCCCGGCTGATTTTTGTATTTTTGCTAGAGACCGGGTTTCACCATGGTAGCCAGGATATTCTTGATCTCCTGACCTCGTGATCCGCCCACCTCGGCCTCCCAAAGTGCTGGGCTTATAGGCGTGAGCCACCGCGCCGGGCCAAGGCACCTTTTATTACAAGAGACTCAGCTTTAAGATTTATTAATGCTTAAAATTTAATCCCTCTAACATTTGCTTTCTAAACTCCAAAATTTGTTGCTATCATTCATCTCCTGTTGTTTTGCCTCCTCTTTCTCTTTCTGCTTCAAAGTTTACGACCATTTTTGTGCATGTACTGTTCTTTTAGTAATCTTTTAAGAGTCAACAGAGTTTAAAATGTTTAATCTGCTGTATTTGATAGCCATTTATATATTGTTTAATTTTTAGATAAGTTTAATGAACAATTATAGAAATCTCATGTCTATGATTTTATTTTTAAATTCCTTATTTTACTCCTTCAGTTCTTTCCCTTTTCTCTGTCTTTATATATAAACAGCAATGCCTCCAATGATGTTCTTCAAATGTTGCAAGTGGATATTTCTGTAGGATAAAATCTTGTGTGGTTTGCTTTCTGACTTATATACTTTGTGTTGCTTCAGAGTTTTAATATATACAATTTATTTTTCCAATAAAAGTAGCATTTACAAAAATTCCTCCATATTAGAAAAACATAAATTGGTGAGTTTTGAAAAACTCAAACAGATAGTCCAGTTAACAAGAGAAAGATAATTTGTTCACATTGTTATCTTCTATTTGGTATCCAAGTTGTCTCAACTTCAACAAATAAACTGACCTTCAGGGGCTTTAAGAAATAAAAAAAAAAAGGCTAACTATAAAATGTAGGACTTTAGTTGCTGTTAATAGGTTTCAGATAAAATAAATTGTATCATAAAGTTTAAGCATTAAAAAAAAAAATCTACTTACCTACCTACTTGAAGTGAGGAGAAAAGCAATATGCCTTTTATACCTTTTTTATCATGAAAGTTGAGAAGGACTAGAGCGGGGAGGAATTTCCTTCCTCCAGCTGGGATAAGAATTTCCTTCTACCAGCTGGGATAAGGTTTGAATCTTGTGCTTTGTGAAATTCTTCCATGGAGAGTAACACTACATTGTGAGGGAGGCTCTGGGTATAATTGCACAACAGCTTACTCTTCTCCACCCTTGCCGGGGCCATGAGAGGGTTTTTCTTTACTATTATGGAGAACCTGGTAGAGTTCCTGGAGGAAAGATCCACAAATGTGTAGAGCTTCTCTGAAGACTGCAGCCCCCAGAAGTTTCTCACTCTCATTGTCTTCCACACTCAGCCTCTAGCAATTCATCAAAATTACCATTTAAGAGTTCTTACCATTTTATGACTTGAGCAGCTTCAGCTGGAACACATTCTGCTCCAGCTAAGTGGATCTTTGTGCTGTATCTTTCTGGATGCTCCCATCTTTCCAGATATGGGGGTGACAGTTTGCCTCCTGACTTCAGTTCTATGATGAGTACAAGAAAAAACCTTAAAGAGAGCGGTAAATACCAAGATCTTCACCTCATGCTTGCAGTAGCCCATTATATACCACAATAATATGAATACTAATGTTTCTTTTTAATCTACTTTTTGAAGGTCAATGTTGAAATTTTCTGTTTTTATGTTTTTTGTGTTTAATGTTTAATAGAGCCATACTCCAAAAAAATTGATGGGGAAAAAAACTAAAAAACTCTGTATCCTGTCATGTCTGATAGATATAGCTAGGTCTGTTGTTTTGGTCTTTTGATAGAGTATATTGGGTTAAAATGATTCAGAAAGAAATTTCTTAATAGCGGGAAAGATTTGAATGAAGATATTTACATATATTTGCACATATAAAGCAAACCAACAATTCCTGTCTCGTCCACTTAGCCAGTTCATGGTAGAATATTTAAACTCCATAAGTTTGTGACCCAGACAAGTGTTAACTGAGCACTTTTTACACTGCATAAAGTCTAGGTTCAAGCAAAGCCAAATTTGACTACCTGCATGTTCATTGTAGATAAATCTATCTTTCTTCATATTTCAATTAAATCTGCATTTCATCTTTTCTTAACATTTTGTGTTTGTCCACTTTTATTTACTTATATCATTCTTCTTACCTGAATAACTATGCCTTCAGTCGTTATGCCAATGGTCTGCTATAAATACGAAGGTACAGATATTGTTGTGCTCTGTGTCCCCATCCAAATCTCGTCTCTAATTGTAAGCCCCATGTGTTGAGGGAGGAAGGTGATTGGATGATAGGGGCGGTTTCCCCCATGCTGTTCTCGTGATAGTGAGTGAATTCTCATGAGATCTGATGGTTTTTAAGTGGTAGTTTTTTGTTTTTTGTTTTTTGTTTTGTCCTGTGCTCTCACTTCGGCCTTGTGAAGAAGATAATTGCTTCCCCTTAACCTTTCACCATGATCCTGAGGGCTCTTCAGCCATGTGAAACTGTGAGTCACGTAAACCTCTTTCCTTTATAAATTACCCAGTCTTGGGTATTTCTTTACAGCTGTGTGAAAATGGACTAACACAACTACTAACCCATCTCAGTAATCTATAGATTAAATAGAAAATTATGTGGGAAATTAAGTAATAGAAAATTAATGGAAAATCCAATTTTCAGCCTTCATGAAGCTAAATTATAAGTTTAACGAGAATTTTCAATATAGGTCATATTAAAATAATTTATATTCCAATGGGTCTGTCTTAAAAAATCAAAGGAATTGAATTCACTCATTCTATTTTTTCAGCAAAAAATTAGTATTTAATATTTGCAAAACAGTATTCTAAGTATTTTGGGGGTTATAAAAGGATTAGACAGAGATCTTGCTGAAGGGCTTGCATGCAAATAAGTATGCAGAGTAAAAATAACATTGGTAGTAGGATAACATGAAAAGTTAAAAAATAGGTGAGAGAACAAAAAAATGAAAGTGTAATTCCTACTATTGTAATTAGGAGATGCTTTAAGAAAGAGGGAGTGTTAATGTTGAGAATGGAATAATGACTCAACTTTCAAAAGTGCACGATGGGTAATAGAGGAGAGATGGGAATTTTGATTTAAGGAAAGATTAATAGCTATAAAGCAAGAAAGGTATTATATGGTTAGAACATAGAGGTCTCGAATTCAAAACGAAGAAATGTTTAATTCATTCTTTTGACAGTAGAAGTAATTGAAATTTTTGAAGTAAATATCAGGCTCACAAGTTATCTTACATAAGATTCAGCAACCTGGAGAATGGCCGTTTCTAGTGAGAGAGATAAGGTGGAAAAGACAAAGATCAGAGGATGAGTTAGATCATTAGTGAGAACCAAAGCAAGAAAATTATCCACCAAGAAGCTGAATTTAGGAAAGTTTGGAGGACAGATACCGGAGGTAAACTTAATCAAATTGACAAGCAGCATAAATGTGAAAGGTCAACATTTGGATATGACATTGAGAAAGTGATTGGAAAACATAATACATTTCATTTAGATAGTGGTGGTCACCAAAACGGAATGAGAGCTAATAAGAGAATTTGGGAAAACAAAAAGCGGTTGGACATGAAAGGAGAAAAAAACAAGCTCTCTAAAAAGAGTAATTGGAAACTATATATAAAAGAAATTTGGAAGAGAAAAAAATTAGAAATGTTTACATTAATTAAGCTTAAGGGTCCTAAAGTCAGAGTTTTATCTAAATTAAGGTATTTTATATTATTTACTAGCCCCCACCCATTATTACATAGCTCAATTATGATTTTCAATAAATCTGAATACAAAATGTTATATAACTGTGAAACAAAAATGCTAATGACTAGGATGTTGAAAACAATCAAGAATTGTTTCTTCCTCCTGACTACTTTCACACGTTGATCGAATAACTTGTCTGTTATAACCTGTTAAGAAGGAGAGCCAGGGCAAATAGAATTAGAAGGTGAAAAGAGGACACCTGTACTGTTTGTTTGCGCCTCATTAAAAAAGATGAATAGTATTAAAGGTTGAATCTACTAAAATGGAACACCAAATCATTAGCTGACATCATTCATTACTGTGCTACCTGACTTGAAGATTAAATAATTTAATCAAGACTCCATAGAAGTAGCAGAGTATAGAGGTAAACATAGTCTATCACAAACTCAGTGGGAATAAATTTTTTAGTCACAGCTGCTTGCTATATGACATTTTATGTTTAGTTAAGGAACAAAGTATTTCCACGTGAAATATAATAATTTATTGATGGCTGTATAGTCAAAAGATAAGTACTATAGGGATTGGAGAAAGAAGTTTTTATTCATGACTCAGAAAACTTTGGAGATGAGAGGAAGTTTTATAGGGAAAAAGCAACTTGATATTGGCCCTAAACATTGATAAGGAGTCATTAATTCAGTCAGTCACTCAATCAGTTGTTCAGCCAACATTTGAGCACCTGCTCTTCCAGTTCCTGTGCTGAGTGCTGGGGACAAAGAGACTATAACAAAAAGTAGCATGTGCCAAGCATCATGAAGCAGGCAGAGCAGTGCTAGGCCCTGATACTCAGTGTGTTTCATTATCATCAGCATCACCTGAGAGGTTGTTAGGTCTGTAGCATTAAGGCCCCATCCCAGACCTTCTGAATTTGAATCTGCATTGTAATGAGATACCCAGGTGATCCCTGTGCACATTAGATTTGAGAAGGCCTGGGATAGTTGGCATTTTGTCTTTTTTTAAAGATGTAAGTTATACGGCCTGTCATTTGGATGCTTCTTTTTTGGGAAGAAATACTAACATAAGTAAGAGGTAGAAAGATGGTTCCTCTCCACACCCTTTGCATCTTGGCCAGGACGCAAAACCAAAACCCAACTACCTGCATGCTCTGCTCGTGAATATGAAACTTAGAAGGGTAACCCAAAGTTGCAGGTCAATTAGAGATTATGGTTATGGTATAAATGAAAGCACGATGGTGAGTGTTAGGGGGCCACAATCAGGAAGCATGCTGATTAGCATCCAGTGGTGGCAGAATCCTGGTTGTGACTTCACTTCATGAGTTTCTTCCTGAACTGCTTCTCTGTCGAGCCAATCACGTGCCAAAAGGTAAATTTCCTCGCTGTAACCTAAACAAAATCAGTTTTTTGCTTGTTTGGATCATTTTCTAGTATATTCAAAGAATAGACACTCACGTCAGTCTAAAGAGCCTCTTGGGAGGGAGGAATTGTGCCATTTGCATTGAATCTCTTATCTTAGTATTATTTTTAACCAAAGGTAAAAATATTTAGAATTATAAAAAAATTACAAGAGCCCACACAATCAATATATCTAATATGACACAAACATACAATCTTGACAGGTGTGCTTCCACTTTAAAAAATAGTATTATTCTATATTCAGTAAAAAAAAAAAAAAAAAAAAAAAAAAGAAGTTAGTATACTATTTATAAAGAATTTAAACAATGCATAAATTAGCAAATATAAAGGTTAAAAACACAGATTCAATCACTCAGAAATAACCTTTATTAACATTTGATGAATGTGATTTCAGTCACATTTTAAAGTATATATAAATAAATTGAGAAATGGAAATGTTTTATTAAAATTGGATTATATTACCAAAATCATTCAAATGACAAGCACAAACTTAATTTTCTGGCCTTTATTAGACAAAAAGAAAATGAAGAAATTGCTCAACTTTAAATATGTGTCTTCATCTCAAGTGATATAGTTCCCTAAACGGTCTCTCTTAGGCTAGGGAAGGAGGAAAAAATTTAAGAAGTTGGGCTCACTTTTATAAAACTATGTGTTTTAATTTTAGCAGCATCAATCAATACTATAAATGAAAGATGAATATATTTTCACTCTCACACGTTCTCACTTCTCTTCCCCCTCAGATTCTGATTGTACTAGTCACTTCGTGTTTTAACATGGTATAGGTTTTTATTCAAAATTGATTTTGTGGCCATATTTCACAAGATTGAATAGATTTAATTTTTAATTATATGAATTTGATGTTTGTTTTATACAGTCACAAGACTCATCTACTCCTGAAACTATAATTGAATTAATTTATTGTCAAGTTTTTTAAAAAAAATTGATAGATGTTATATACATCTTTATAAATAGCTGCCTATTATGGTTTTATTCCTGCATTACATATCTGTCATTTTTGGAAACACATTTTTGGAGTTTATTTTAGAAAGATTCCTAGAAAGTTTTAACTTTCTTCTGCTATTGAATAGTGTTTGGATTAGCATAACAACAAACTCATTTTTTCTCTTGAAAGTAATTTAATTTCTTTTTCCTTAAACAAATATAAATGAGCTATCATTTTGGAATACATTATGTTTAAAACAGAAAAGGACACAAATTACAGTTATTAGTGCAAGGAATTATCACAGAGTGAAACACTAGCTCAAGATATAAATTATCAACTACCCCAGATTTCTCTCTCTCTCCTACACAAAGAACATCAATAGTACAACTCATTTTTTAATTTCTATTATTGATATTTAATATATAATGAGAGCTACATGTGATAAATGGATGCATTAAATAATATTTAAAGATGAAATCAGTGTAATTGGGTTATTCACCATCTTAAATATTTGTCTTTTATTTATGCTAGAAATATTTTAACTATTATCTTCTAGTTATTTTGAAATATGCAATAGATTATACTCATCCTATTAATCTGTTAAACACTAGCTCTAATTTCTTCTACCAAACTGTATATTTGTACCCATTAATCATCCTCTCTTTAGTTCCACTTCTTCCCTACCTTTTCACTTTTCTGGCCTGTGATAAGCACCAATTATTTTTCTCCTTAACCAATTTACTTTCTATATTCATGAGATCCACTTTTTTGCCTCCCACATATGACTGAAATCATGTGGTATTTGACTTTCTGTGCTTGGCTTATCTTGCTTTAATGGCCTCTAGTTTCACACATGTTTCTGCAAATGACAGGGTTTCATTATCTTCTTGGCTGAATAGTAATCCATTATTGTGTGTGTGTGTGTGTGTGTGTGTGTGTGTGTATATCTCACATTTTCTTTATTTCTTTATTCACTCAGGCACTGATGGACACCTAGCCTGATTCCGTATTTGGAGATTGTGAATAGTGTGCTGTGATACATATGGGAGTGTAGATTATATCTTTGAAATATTAATTTTCTTGATTTTCTTTCTTTTAGGTATATATCCAGTGGTAGAATTGCTGGATAATATAGCAGTTCTATTTTTACTTTTCTAAGGAACCTCCATATTATTCTATATAGCGGCTGTACTAATTTACATTTCCACCAGCAGCGTACCAGGGCTCCCTTCCTCCATCCTCACCAGCATCTATTATTCCCTGTCCTTTTGAGTGTGTTTATTTGGATTTTTTTCTTCATTTGTCTAGCTTATTTATCTCATTAATTTGTTTAAAGGACCAACTCCTGGATTTGTTCATCTTTTGTATAACTTTTTGTGTCTCAATTTCCTCCAGTTTAACTCTGATTTTGGTTATTTCTTGCCTTCTGCTAGCTTTGGGGCTGGTTTACTCTTGATTTTCTAGTTCCTAGTTGTGATGTTATAGTTGTGATGTTAGGTTGTTTTAAGTTCTTTCTAACTTTTCAATGTGGGTCTTTAGTGGTACAAACTTCCCTGTTACCACTGCCTTAGCTGTGTCCCAGAGATTCTAGTATGTTTTATTTTTGTTCTCATTAGTTTAAAAGAATTTCTTGATATCTTCCTTGATTTCATTATTTACCCAAAAGTCATTTAGGGACAAGTTGTTTAATTTCTATGTAATCATATGGTTTTGAGCAATTTTCTTAATATTTATTCTTATTTTTATTGTGCTATGGTCTAAGATAGTGGTTGGTATAATCTTGGTTTTTAAAAATTTGGCGAGGATTGTTTTATGTCTTGTTGTGTGGTTGATTTTAGAGTACGTGTCCTGCACAAATGAGATGGATATTCTGTCGTTTTTGGATAAAGACTTCTATAGATGCCTGTTAGGACCATTTGCTCAAGTGTTGAGTTCAGGTCCTGAATATCTTTGTTAATTTTCTGCTTCAATGATCTAATATCATCAGTGGAGTGTTAAAGTCTCCCACTATTAAGGTGTAGTTATCTAAGTTTCTTTGTAGCTCTCTAAGAAATTGCTTTATGAATCTGAGTGCTCCTGGATTGGGTGCATGTATATTTAAGATGGTTAGGTGTTCTTGTTGAATCGAGCCCTTTACCTTTATGTAATATCATTCTTTGTCTTTTTTCACCATTGTTGGTTTAAAGTCTGTTTTGTCGGAAATTAACACCTCCAACCATAAAAACCCTAGAAGAAAACCTAAGCAATACCATTCAGGACATAGGCATGGGCAAAGACTTCATGACAAAAACACCAAAAGCAATTGAAACAAAAGCCAAAATTGACAGATGGGATCTAATTAAGCTAAAGAGCTTCTGCACAGCAAAAGAAACTACCATCAAAGTGAACACTCACCCTACAGAATAGGAGAAAATTTTTGCCGTCTGTCCATCTGACAAAGGTCTAATATCCAGAATCTGCAAGGAACTTAAACACATTTACAAGAAAAATACCAATAACCCCATCAAAAAGTGGGTGAAGGATATGAACAGGCACTTCTCCAAGAAAAGACATTTATGCAACCAACAAACATGTTGAAAAAGCTCATCATTAGAAAAATGCAAATCAAAACCACAATGAGATATCATCTCACCCCAGTCAGAATGGCAACTATTAAAAAATCAAGAAACAATATATGCTGGCGAAGCTTTGGAGAAATAGGAATGCTTTTGCACTGTTGGCGGAGTGTAGATTGGTTCAACCATTGTGGAGGACAGTGTGGCGATTCCTCAGGGATGTAGAACCAGTGATACCATTTTACCCAGCAATCCCATTACTGAGTATATACCCAAAGGAATAAAAATCATTCTACTATAAAGACACGTGCACACGTATGTTTATTGCAGCACTATTTACAATAGCAAAGACTTGGAAACAACCCAAATGCCCATCAATGATAGACTGGATAAAGAAAATGTGGTACATACACACCATGAAATACTATGGAGCCATAAAAAATGAGTTCATGTCCTTTGCAGGGACATGGATGAAGCTGGGAGCCATCATTCTCAGCACACTAACACAGGAACAGAAAACCAAACACCACATGTTCTCACTCATAAGTAGGAGCTGAGCAATGAGAACACATGGACACAGGGAGGGGGACACCACACACCAGGCCCTGTCAGGCAATGGGGGACAAGGGAAGGGAGAGTATTAGGACAAATACCAAATGCATGTGGGGCCGAAAACATAGATGATGGGTTGATACGTGCAACAAACCACCTTGGCACATGTATACCTATGTAACAAACCTGTATGTTCTGTACATATATCCGGGAGCTGAAAGTAAAATTGAAAAAGAATAAAAGAAGAAATTAGAATAGCAATCTCTGCTTTTTTGTGTGTTTTCCATTTGCTTTGTAGATTTTTTTTTTTCCATCCCTTTAATTGGAGCCTATAGGTGTCACTGCATGTGATTTGTAGACATGTGATTTGGCTTTCTTGAAGACAGCGTAGTGTTGGGTCTTGCTTCTCTATCCAACTTGTCACTCTGTCCCTTTCAATTGAGATGTTTAGCCTTTTTACATTCAAGGTTAATATTGAAATTTACAAATTCATTCCTGTCATATTGTTAGCTGACTATTATGCAGATGTTTGTGTAGTTGCTTTCTAGTGTCACTATTTTATGTACGTGGTCAGTTTTTGTAATGACTGGTAATGATTTTTCCTTTCCATGTTTAGCACTCCCTTCAGGACCTCTTGTAAGGTGGGTCTGGTGGTAAAAAAATCCTTTAGCATTCATTTTTCTGAAAAGTATCTTATTCCTCTGTCATTTTTAAGCTTAATTTGGCTGGATATGTAATTCTTGGATGGAAAATATGTTATTTAAGAATGCTGAATATAGGCCTCCAATCTCTCTGGCTTGTTGAGTTTTGGCTGACAGGTCTGCTATTAGTTTGATGGGGTTCCCTTGATAGGTGATCTGCCTCTTCTCTCTTGCTGCGTTTAAAATTTTGTGCTTCATTTCAGCCTTAGAGCATCTGATGACTATGTGTCTTGGGATTGGTTTTCTTTCTTTTTTTTTTTTTTATTCAAGGTTTTTTATTTTTTAAGTTTTAATTTTTGTCTTTTGCTTATGAACAAGGCATTTCTATTCCTTGTTTACAGTGTCTTTGGTCAGATGCTGTGCCCTGGCCTCAGTCCAAAGGCTAGCGAAGGTTATTAACTTCTATGCATGAGTGATAAACATTTTCAACCCCTGGTATATATCATAGATGTTCTTAAACCTATAGAAAACAAATACCATCATATTATGAACTGATATCTAAGTTCCAAATAGCTAACTTAAGAAATATCACAAGTATGGACCACCTGTAAGTTGGGAAAAGACTTTAAGAGGGATTTAGTACTTTCATTTTTGAAGTGGGATTGCTTTTCTTGCATAATATTTTGCAAGGTTTCTCTGCATTTCCCGAATTTGAATGTTGGCCTCTCTAGCAAACTTGGGGAACTTTTCATGACTGATATCCTGAAATATGTTTTCCAAGTTGCTTGCTTTCTCTATGTTTCAGGGGTGCCAATGCATTGCAAATTTGGTCTCGTTACATAATTCCATATTTGTCAGTGTTTTTTTTTTTTTTTTTCATTCTTCTTTATCGTTTTTTCTTTACTTTTGTCTGATAGTTATTTCAGAGAACAGGTCTTTGAGCTCTGAGATTCTTTCCTCGCTGGTCAATTCTGCCCTTAATGCTTGTAATTGTATTCTGAAATTCTGGAAGTGAGTTTTCCAGCTCTATCAGCTCAGTTTGGTTCTTTTTTAAAATGACCATTTCACCTTTCATCTCCTACATTGTTTTATTGTATTCCTTAGAATCCTCAGATTGAGTTTCATCTATCTCCTGAATATCAATGATCTTTATTCCTATTCATTTACTGTATTCTATTTATGTCATTTCAGCCATTTTAGCCTAGTTAAGAACCATTGCTGGGTAAGTATTGTGATGCAGTGGTCCTTTCTCATCTGTGTAAGCTAATGTCCCTTCAGTATTTAATGTTGCTATCCTTTAGTTGTGTTTATTCATTCATTTTTATCTTCTTCAATGCTCTTGGTTGTTTGATTATGGTACAAGGTGGGTTCTGTTGACTTGTTTTGATTATAGTCTGCTCCTGGATCATGAAGGAGGCCCCTCTGATTACTGTCTCCTTGCTCACATTTTTTTTGTTGGGTGTTCTTGTTCATGGAGCTCCCTGAGGAGGACCCACAGTGAACAGACAAGCTACATCCTTGCTGCGCCGGCCCTAATCTGCTGTCCGTGTGCTTCCTAGGGAGACATGGGGTTGTGCCTGCCCACAGAGCTCAGGCAGAAGCCGGACCCCTGGGCTGGAAGCTCCAGCAGGTATGGCCCGTCTGGCTATGAAAGGTAGGGGTGGGTGGAGTTGCCTGCTCTGCTGTCTGCCTGTTTCCAGGGCAATAGTAGGGTGTACCCTTCAGCAAATTTAGGCAGAAGTGGGACTACTGGGCTGAAAGCTCTAGGAGACGTGGCTCACCTGGCTTCCAGTGGCAGAGTTGAATGGGGGCACCCACTCTGCCATCCAGGTGCTCTCTGAGACAACAGGAGGCTTTGCCCACTAATTAAGTTCCTATAGAAACAGGACCAGAGGGCCGCAAGTTGCTGCAGGCATTGCCAGCCTAGCTATCAGCAGCAGGGGTGGATGGGGTCACTTGCCCTGCTGTCCAGGTGCTTCCAGGGACAACAGGAGATTGCACTTTAGCTAAGTTCCCACAGAAATGAGACGACTTGGCCAGAAACTCTAGCAGGCATTGCCCACCTGGCTTCTACTGGTGGGGGTGGCTGGAGTTACCTGCCCTGCAGTCCAGGCATTTCCCAGGACAACAAGAGGCTGTGCCGCATGACTGAGTCCACACAGAAGTGTGACGACTGGGCCAGAAGTTCTAGCAGGCATTGCCTGCTTGACCACCACTGCAAGGGTGGGTAAGGTGTCCAGCTGACTTCAGACCAAAGTGAGACCACTGGGTAGAAAGCTGTCAGCTCCATCTGGTGAGGAGCTAGAGGTGGAGCAATCTTACTGCTCTCAGGCACCACAACTGCAACTTCTACTGGGCTATGGCACCAGTGGTGGTCTGCTTCAAGGCACAAGGCTTATAAATGTCCCCTTGGACTAAAGAGTTGCCCATGCAAAATGTCCTGGTGGCTCTCTGCCTCATTCTAGAAGTGTGCTGGAAGGGTACGGGGTGTGGAGCAGGGGATTCTCCCATTTCCAGTCTTGCACAGGTCTCTGTGGAGCTCATGAATCTTCCTGGGATCTCTTACTCACTCACCCTTTCCCATGTTGGAGAGGTTCTCCTGGCTCCACGCTGAGCCCAATTTGGGGTCAAACTTCATTCCTCTCTGCTTTCTGTGTCTCACTCCTGCTTTGATGGATCCCAAGATGGTTTCTCAGATAATTGGCCTGCAGGGTCAGTGTTCACTAGTCCTTTTGTTTCTTCTCCGTGAAAGCGACACACATGGGCTTCTTCTAGTTTATCTTTGTCCTCTTGTCCTTGACCATTTAAAAAATCAGATTATTTGATTTCTTGCTATTGAGTTATTGAGCTCTTAATATATTCTGGTTATTAATCTTTGCTGTGCAGAAGCTTTTTACTTGATGTAATCTAACTTTGAATACCATAGATCAATTTTGCACATTTAAAACTTACTATAAAGAGAATAATTTAGTATATTTTCATTTGTAACTTCTTATATTGAGCATTTTGTTTACATTTATCTTTGTGTGTATAGCTTTAGTTTGCTTATTGTTGTTGTGTAGTTTTTCAATTGTGTGACTATACTATAACATATGTATCCATTGAATTATTGATGAACATTTTAGTCTAATTTTAACAATTATTTCATAGATATGTACACCAAAACATTTACAAGAATATGTGCATATGATTGTTGTGTATATATATAGGAGTGAAATTTCTTAGTCATTGGGCGTAAGTGTGTTTAAATTTAGCCGACACAGACAAAACATTTTTCCCAAGTAGTTGTAGAGAATTTATACTTCCAGTAATAGTCTATGAGATTTCTACTTGTGTCACATGATCTCTAACATTAATATTGAAAGTTTAAAAATTATTATCAATCTGTAATCATATTTCACTGTTATTTCATGTATCATTTCCCTGATGTCTGAAGCTCAGCTCCTTTTCAAGAGTTCATTTTTCATTTGGATATATTCTTTTGAGATGTTTCTGTTCAGGCTTCTTGATTATTCTTTCTCTATTAGTTATTTTGCTTTTTCTTATTCATTTATAAGAATTCCTCTATATTCCGAATATGAGCCACTTGTTATTTATTGTTGACTGTTAGATGTGTGGTTATTATCATTCTTGTTGTTTTTGTTAGCTATTTCCTTGACTAGCAGTTATTGAAAAGACTGCTCTGATATGTGACATTCCTTGTAGCTCAAACAGTCATGTACATGTGGGTTTGGTTCTGGATTATTGTGTCGTATTTCCTTGGTTTGTTTCCCTATTCTTACACCAATTTTATCTTGCCTTACCTATGTTTTTCTACAAAATGTCTTCGTATCATGTATAATATATCCTCTTGCCTTGTTTATTTACAAGAGAGTCTTGAATTTTCTTGTCTTTTGCATTTGTATGTAAAGTATCAAATCAAATTGTCAAATTTTACAAAAGTAAACCTACTGACAATGCTTTAATATTTTTTTAAAGAAAATTTGCACTGAAGTATAACCTTCAATTAGAAAAATGCACAATTCATATATATAGAGTTTGATACTTTAAAAAAAAGGTGTGTGGTGTAACTACTATACAGATGAAGACAAAAAAAAAGGAACATTGTCACTACCAAGAAAATATCTCATGATCCTTTTGTCACTGTCCCCTTACCCAAAGACAACCACTATCTTTAATTAGTTTAGCCAATTTTTGAATTTTATACAAAGGAAACCGTATAATATATACATTGTTTGGCTCAACATGTCCTATGTAAGATTCACCTGTGTTGTTTCAAGTAAAAGAAGTTTGTACATTATCACTGTCACATAGTTCTCATCGTGTGTCATCATGATCTGTTTGTATTTTAGTCTTCATGATCTTGGATTAT
The DNA here is from genome assembly GCF_002776525.5 of Piliocolobus tephrosceles. NCBI lineage: Eukaryota > Metazoa > Chordata > Mammalia > Primates > Cercopithecidae > Piliocolobus > Piliocolobus tephrosceles. The sequence goes on along the minus strand of NC_045435.1, from coordinate 181,447,845 downwards.
TGTGTGACTGGGATGTACTGTAAATAATGGTGTTATGAACATTCTTTTTCCATGTCTTGGTAAAAATACACTTTTCTTTAGTATATACCTAGGAGTAAAATTCTAGGGTCATAGTATATACTTGTGTTCAACTTACCTAGATAATGTGAAAGTCAAATTTTTTTCTCAAATGGTTCAACAAATTTTATTGCTACTAAAGTGGTCCAAAAAATGTTTATTTCCAACAGTAAATATTATTCCACCAAAATAATTCCACCAATAACATTTTCTACCAATAATAATAAAAACACTCTAATAGTTGATGAGAATTCTAGTTGCTTGACTACTTATTAATGTCAATATTTTTATTTTTGTCATTCTAGTGGATATATAGTAGTATCTCATTTTGGTTTTAATTTGCATTTCCTTGATAACTAAAAATCTTGAGCACCTTATGCATTTGTCAACCATTTGGATATTCCTTTTGGTTTTGAAATATTTGCTCTATTTTGTTATCTTTTCTTCTTATTGTTTGTTTAACTTAAAAATATTTTCTGGATAAAAGTTGTGTGTGTGTGTGTGCGCGTGATATGTACTCTATATTTTCCCAATTTGTGTTTTGCCTTTTCACTTGATGACATCTTTTGATAGGTAAAAATGTAAAATTTTGCTATAGCATTACTTATCATTTCATCCTTTATAATTAGTGCTTTCTGTGTCCTGATTAAGGAATTCTTACCTACCTCAAGTTTATGAAGACTTTTTCCTGTATTATTTTATAGAAGCTTTGTTGTTTTACTTTTCACATTTTGATCTACAATCCAGATGGTGTTATTTTTCTGCATGATGTGAGTTGTGGATCAAGATTGAAAATTATTCATATTGATATGCAAGACCTAGAAATTTTATTGAAAAGACTTAACTTGCCTTTTAAACTTCAATGTCATTTTTATTATCAATCAAGTGACATATATGTAGGGATCTGTTGCTGAACTCTGAATTCTGTTTCATATATGTATGATTTTATTTCTCCATTCTGTGTTCTGTCTCCTTGGTCTATGTATTTGTCTTCGTCTTAATAAAATACTGTTGATTTAATATTATGTTAATTTTGGGTAATACCTCAAGCTTGCCCCTCCCCCCTTTTTTTTTCCAAGATTCTCTTGTTCTTCTGGCCATTTTCATTTCCATGTAAATTTTAGAATAAGCCAACCAGTTATGTCAGGAAGAAAAAAACATAGTGTTTTAATTGTAATTGTAATACATGCATAAATGATATTTGGGAGAAGATTCATCTTGAAAATCCTGAGATTCTAATCTATTATTATCTTAATATATCTTTCCATATACTCAGGTGTTTTTCTCTTAATAATGTTATTTCTAAACTGAATTGTGGTATCCATTTTATGTATCTCTAGATTAAATTTACTATTTTTAAAGTTTTATTTTATGTGTATATATATATATTTTTTTATATCTCTGCTTATGAGAAAAATTGGCTTACAATTTTCCTGTCATGTAATTACCTATTGCCTATTTATATCAAGGTTATATTGGCCCCACAAAACAAACTGGTCAGTATTTCTCTTTTTTCTCTTCACTAGAAGAGTTTGTGTAACACTGCTGACTTAAATATTTGACAAAACTCATCCGTGAACTTTTGAGTCTGAACTTGGCATTTTGGTTTTTATGTCCAATGTCTGGAGAAACATTTCTATGACCTTAAATTTAGTAGATCTCAATATAGTGTTTCATTTTTGCAGATTCATTTTTGTCTCACTTAGGCTGATAATCTCTGTGAAACAACATCCAACAGAGAATTAGGGAAACTTTCCAAAACAGTTATGTTTACCATCTAATAGATAAAGCATGAAAAAAGCCTGCTGCCAAATGTCTCCCAATGTGACACCCTCTGTAACCTTGCTATCTACTTCAAAACTTCAGGATTTAACTTGTTTAAAAAATACTTTCATACACCCCATACATGCTCTGTCCCCGCAACACACACTGTATTCTGAGATTCAGTATAAGCAGTGGATAAAAAAGCAGCTGAGAGAAAAATAAGGACCTACAGAATGGAGAAAAGTGTTTTATTTTTCCTCTGATTCAAGTATATTTTGGGATAAAGGAAACATCAGGAGGAGAAATTCTGTAACTCATCCCAATTTTATTTGTGTCCCTCTATTCTGGTGGAAATACTAAAAGGTCTCCCACATATACCAAAAGGCGGGGAATGCCAAGAAAGCATCATTTTTTTCCTGACATTTTCACATTACTCCCTTCCTCATTCTTCTCACCAGGCTGACTTTATATATAAACCCACTGTCTTTTCTTTCAGACTCATCCCTTTTAAGCAAAGTGGCACACATAGAAAGAGGTTAAAGAGTCTTGATAAGGTGAACATTTTCAGCGTTGGCATGAGTCCCAGTCAAAGTTGGCGACAGACTGTGTTTGCTGATCAGAGTTCTAGAATGCAGGGAGATAAAGAATTTTTTTTTTTTTTAATGGAGGTGGCAATTTCAAAGTTCACAGTATTTGAAGTGTCTGGTTGCTCTTTCCAATTATTTTTTTATTCAAAAGATTTTTGCAAAGAGAAAATCTAAATTAGTTCTCAAAGCATTATGAGGTACTTAAATGTCAGCATTTTAATTCCTGTGTATAATTTCTATGGAAAAAAAAAAATAGCAAGTTGACTCAAATCTCTCTTTCTCTCTTTAAAGAATTGAAGACAGTCTGGAATCAATTACCATGTCTAAAATCCAGACCCAGATTGTACTGGCATGTTTAATACTATGACATAACCTGTCAGAGAATTAGATTAAGATTGATGATGGAAAGACTTAAGAGTCCTGCAGGTGTTGATTTATATAAAATGTGTTTGCCTTGTGGCCTGAAGCATTTCCTTGCATGCAGGATATAACCAAGATGTACAAAGTTGTCTGTCTTTATGACATGGAACCTCTATGTGTAGACTAGTCCATCAATCAGTTGATTAACAGGTAGTTGTTAAGGGCCTACTAGGGGCTAAAAAGCTACTATGTTCACCACTATTTCATAAGTGTCACACTTACTCTTTGAAATGGTAAATACTGTTTACACAGGAGATACTTTGTTTTGCTTTAGAATGCTTTTTTATAAACTTAAATACAGCTTAAATTGTTTGCCTATTAAAATATAATCTGACATCTGTATAATAATATCATCCAACATCAGTAAAATAATAAAAATAAGTCCTATTAACCTTTTAAGATAATATATGTGTATTTTTAATATAACTACATAAATCAGACTAATAAAGCAGATGCAGCAAAACTATTTTCTCCTTTCACTGACTTTCAAAGAGAAATTTAAAAAATAGATTTATGAAAGATTTTTGGAGGGTTAGAGATTAAATTTATATGCAGATTTATCTCAATATTCAGGATATGTATCCTCAAATCATTTTCAATGTAAATCAATGGGAGTATCTATTTGTACTGAGGGATGATATTTTTATGTTTTATATACCACATTGGCCTCTATTTTACAGGTTGTTGCAGTTGTCTACTGCCGTTGAACAACCACCCCCAACTCCACCTAAAATCTCTCAGTTTTGTGGGTTGCAGGGCTCCTCTGGAGTTGTTGCCTGGGATTCCTTGTGCAATTTTCATCAGATGGTGGCTGGGACTGGCATCATGCATTGACACTATTGGGCTGGGTAGTTTTTCCACGAAGCCAGCAGTTGATCCTTGCTATCATCTTGCAGCTCAGCTAGTCTGTCTGTCTTCTGAAGCTCCTATGTGTGCCTTTACTGTGCAGTTTGGGTTTCTCACGGTAGAATGGCTGAGATCCCAGAGGGAACAAATCAAAAATCACATATTCGGTGAAACAGGAATAGGAGATTATAGCTCTGGATCAGAAAATTATCACAGGGTCCCTTCCGTATCCTATTGGTCAAAGCAGTCATGAACTTGCCCACATTTATGGGAATGGGAAATAAACTCCACATTTTGATGGAAATAGTGTCACATAATTTGTGATCGTCTTTAATGCAATATACAGCTCATCTGAGTACCAGTGTGAATCAGGCATTTTCTAAACTGCTACATTTGCAGACTGCAGTGATGAAAACATCCCTAATAAAAAGGTTAACTAAACTCTAAGACCCCAAACACAGAGAGGCCACAGTTGTAATGATCATTGATCTTTCTCATGATTTATCTAGTTTTTAATTCATGCTACTGTGTCTTTTTGTAAGTCAGTTTAAACCAATTTTCTGGGTTATATTTAATGACACATTTTAACAGGCATTTTACTGAAGTCAAAGTGTAGAACATCCACTGTGTTCCTTCTTCTGTACATAAGAAAAGTGTTTAAGGAAACAACAGTAATTTGCTTTTAATTTAGACAATTAAGGATAGTTATTCAAGGCTTTCTATTGTTGCTTCTGCATGCAGGATGTTATTTTTCATCCTTTACTGGCCATCCACAACTGTTTGTTTTATTATGTTTTTCTGCAATGAAACTTTCATTGCATTTTTTTCTTAAAAAATAGTTGAAGTTTTAAGTCAGTTTGGCAGATTCAGAAAAAATTACTCCTTTTGTAAATCATATGAAGTAGAATCATTTATCAGAGGGTATCAGCAGCCTAAGGAATTTCATTTTCAATTCAACTAAAAGTATGCTTCCTATGTTAAATGAAAATTTATCGTGGTTATAAAAAATATTGCTCTTTTTTAAAAATTTTCTCTTAAATATTGTAGACCTTTCCTTCATGGAAAGACATGAGATCATGGAGCTGTGCAAAAGATTTGGGTGTCCATTTTTCTTTCATCTCAGAATAAATGATGAGAAGAGCTGTATACTTTGCAAGGCGCTCGTTAACCATTAGCATATTTGTAAGGGAAGTTTAAAGTAGTACTGTCGTTCCCCCTAACGTACAGACTCCCCTTGGATGCCTGAAACTGCATATAGTACCAAATCCTCTATATTTTATATTTTCTATGCACAGGTACCTGTGATAACATTTAATTTAGTAATTAGGTATGGTAAGAGATTAACAACAGTATCTCATAATAAAATGGAATGATTATAGCAGCATACTGTAATAAAAAGTTATATGAATGTGGTCTCTCTCACACAATATCTCACTGTACTATACTGCAGATAACTGAAACCATGGAAAATGTAAATTGTGGATAAGGAGGGACTATTGTAGAAGGTCTAGAAAACTAAAATTAAAGAAGAATCATTGAGAAGTGCCTGGGCAAGGTGGGCTCATGCCTGTAATCCCAGCACTTTTGGAGGCCGTGGGGAATGGATCACCTGAGGTCAGGAGTGTGACACCAGCCTGGCCAACACAGCAAAACCCTATCTCTACTAAAAGTACAAAAATTCGCCGAGCGTGGTGGCACATGCCTGTAATCCCAGCTACTTGAGACGCTGAGGCTGAGGCACAAGAATCTTTTGAACCCAGGAGGTAGAGGTTGCAGTGAGCAGAAATCATGCCACTGTACTCCAGCCTGGGGGACAGAGCAAGACTCTGTCTCAAAAAAAAAAAAAAAAAAAAAAAAAGTGAGAGGGTCTAATGCAGAACAGAGAAGCTTTACATCAGATGTATTGTTTTTGTATGTTCTAAAGTCTCTTATGTGGACTTTCTGTGTAATTTGTAAAGACTGAATGACAAAGAAATATTTCAGGAAATCAAATTTTGACTCAAAAATTTTTTTTAAACTCTAACTGCTAATGTAATTTCAGAGTATAATCTTTTGAGAGTTAAAGAGTTGCTTATTATTTAAAGTTTCCAGAAGGGAAATTATGAAACAATGTATACAAAATACATAGATCAGATTAGGGGTCTTGTAATACCTTTTACAGTTATGAGAGGGTCACATGCTAATGGTTCCCAACTAATATTACCAGCCCCAACTTCTCTCCAGAGCTGCAGAAATACATAGTGAGCTACTGACTTAATTTTCCACCTAAATATTTCCACTCAAACTTTAACTATCTAAATCAGAACTCTTGTCTTCCCAACCCCTAGTTCACAATCTACTCCATCCTTCATGTCCTCCATCTTAGTAAATTGAACAGTTTCTCAGGCTAAAAATTTGGTGTAAGTCATTTTTATTTGCTCATGTCCTCTCAGACTGTACATTAAATCCACCCAGAATTGTACCACGTATGGCAGTCTCTACCATTACCACCCTCCTCTAAGCAATCGTTATCTCTAATCTGAATTACAACAAAAATCTCCCCAATGGTTATTCTCTAACTCTGCGTTTTATTTGCCCAGTAGCCTGAATGATCCCCTGATCTTCATCCTCCGAAGGTTTCGTGGCCCATTTTGGTGTTAATTCTGAAGCCATCTCTTGCCCTGAAGGCCCCCTTGGTGCTTGATTCCCTCTTCTGACTGACTTCTTCTTCCACTCTCTTTACTGCTCACCAGGTCTCATTGCTGTTCCTAGTGCACTTCCTAGCACACTTCTACCTTAAGCCCTTTGCCTTTATCCCCTGTCTTCAGATGCATTTGCCTGTCCACTGCACCAGGTCTCTTTATAAAGTTTCAATCCCAATCCCCACCCCACCAGTATAGCCCTATTATTTATTTTTTTCATAGCTTTTTACCACTATCTGACATAATATCTGTGTGCTGATTTTCTTTTTCTCTTATTTATCTCTAAGCTCCATAAATGCAGACTTTTAAAATTCATTGCAATATCCCCTATATAGAGAGCACTACTAAGCCCAGAGAGTTGGTGGTTTATACACATATATTGAATTACTTTTAAAATGAAACAACAAAGGCTGAGAGATATTAAATGACTGCCTAAGATGGCATAGCTTCTCAGTGACCACTGGGACCTGGTACTTCCTGGCAATAATGCTTATGAATACATCTCTCCTGGAAAATACTAAGCTGCATAGAATTGTTTTAAAGCAGGTTTGGGGAATATTGCTAACCAAAACTAAAAGCCTTCAAATATCCACTTCTTGTAAGACTTTGGAGGACACGTCTGTTCTTCTCTTCTTAGATTTAAATCTTTGTTATTAAATCCTATTTTCCCTTACCTCACAATATTACCAATTTCAACATATTTACTTTTATTCTGTCTTTCTATCTTCACATTTTTTTGTATTGATCTCACGAATTTAAATAGTCTGAAAGTCTGCTTTCAAAATTATTTTTTCTACACCGTCGATCTGATTGTCAATTTCTTTCCTGAATCTCCCACTATTTCAACATCCTACCCAGTTCATTGTGCACAGACCTATCACTCTACTTGATTATCTAAGCTAACAACTTATACTAGCAACATTTGCTAAACTTATACTAACAAACTTTAACAAAGTTTAACCACCTGCATTTTTTTTTTTTTTTTTTTTTTTTTTTTGAGATGGAGTCATGCTCTGTTGCCCAGGCTGGAGTGCAGTGGTGCAATCTCGGCTCACTTCAAGTTCTGCCTCCTGGGTTAATGCCATTCTCCTGCCTCAGCCTCCTGAGTAACTGGAATTACAGGCATCCACCACCATGCCCTGCTAATTTTTTGTGTTTTTAGTAGAGACAGTGTTTCACCATGTTAACCAGGATGGTCTCGGTCTTCTGACCTCATGATCCGTCCACCTCGGCCTCCCAAAGTGCTGGGATTACAGGTGTGAGCCACTGTGCCTGGCCGACCACCTGCAATTTTCAAGACACATAGGGATGAAAAATATGCAACAGGCCTTTTGGCTGACCAAGCTGTTAATAAGGCACTATTCAAGTGAACAATTCACAATTCCTTATTGGGGTTTCCAGGTTTAGTAAATAAAAATACAAGACACCAGAAAAATTTAAATTCTCAATAAATTATGAATAATTTTTAGTATGTGTATGTAACAAATGTTGCATGGAATATTGTTATTCTGATAATACGGTTTCATTATATATCTGAAATAATTTATGTGGTAACAGTGTTTTATATTTTATCTGGCAACCTCACTTCTCATACTTCTTACTGTCTCCTATCTTTAGAGATGCATGAAGTTTTCTTTTCTAAATGGGAAAGGGAGGGACCCTTCTGGTTTGGTAGCAGGGGATACAGAAGACGGGACTAAAAAATGAGTTTGAATGGATATGCACCTGTGCTCTGACTTGGATAGTCTTTAAACTTCTGTAGTGGGACTAGCAGAGGCTGGGAGCTAACAGAGCTCCTTTCTTGAAAGGCTCTGTGGGACTGGGCGGGGGGTTGGTTTCTTCAGGACACCGGTGGCAACAAGAAGCCCTGCTTCTGCCTGGAACTCAACATTGATGTATTTCTTAAAGATCTGGTGGCTTCAGCAGCTTCATTATTCTCTTAAGAGGGACAACAGACCTCCTATGATGGGTTCAGTTAGTGATGGCAGCACTGATTCTGTCAACAGAGGTGTTAAGGAGACCTGATATTGACATGTGGTAGCTAGGGTAGAGGGGAAAGTATGAAGATACTGCATGGAATAGCAGTTGCCAAATTGTAGAGGGACTCTCGAGGGAAGCTTAGCTTCCTGATTCATAAGAAATATGTTTATGTTAATTTGATTATGAATGTAAACCTGATCCAAATAAGTTGTAAAGTCAGGTTACTTTTGAGTCACTTACAATGACCAACACTGTTTGCCCCATAATATTTCTTCAAATTTTCAGGGTGGACTTGTATTTACTAATTAAGACCTAGTTAATGCAGCATCTTTTATTTAAGCCTTCTCTGATATTCCTTCCAAAACAAGCTCTTCCATTCTATTTCTATGGCTTACACATATTTACCTAATGCAATTTATCACTTTAATTATAATTTTATGTAATCATTTATACACTGATATATTTAAATATATTTACTGACCACTTTCAGTGGGCACTGTTTCTGACATTGAAGACAAAGCAGTATCCAAAACAAATGGAAATTCCTCGTGGGTCATTCTAATGAAAGTAGACACACGGAAAACAGAGAGCAAATTAGCAAAACATATTGTATAATTTCTGGGATGAATAGTGAATGGGCCTCAATTTTGGACCCCTCTTTATACTCACTTCATTTGCTATTAACTTTGCAGTATCTCCCACTTAAAAGAGTGGTGCTCATTTCTCTGTTCCTTGGCTTTGTGTTTGACTAAGTGACTTGCTTTGCTCAGTAATGTGAAGTGGACATGATAGTGCACCAGTTTCAACTTTATCCTTTTGAGAGTCCTCATATTTGTCTACTTGCCCTCCTGCATTTCTGCCACAGTCATGAGAACAATATGTCTGGGTTAGCCCAGTGTTTTCTAGAAAGAGGACCAGTGCCCCAGGAGGCAGAATAGAGCCTACCCAGTGGACCCAGCCTAGATCAGCAGTCACCCAGCAAAGTTCAGCATAAATCAGATTATTCAACTGACCCACATGTTTGTTAATTAAATAAATATATATGTTTTTATGCTGCTAGAATTTTGTGCTGAGATATGCTGCAGATGATGAAATATCTGGATGACCATTCCATTGATTATTATTTTTTTGTTGTTGTTGGAGTAAGATAGAAACTGTTCATTTTTAATTAATTTTTTTTTTTTTTTTTAAGGAGGAGTTACTATTTTATTATCTTTAACAGGGTCATTTAGGGAAAAAGCAAGGAAGCTACTGCAATAATCTAAGTGAGACATGATGGTGACCAAAATTGCCTAACATTTTTTCACAGTTGTATTTGACTTTAGAGTCTTCCTGACTCTAGGTGCCTGACCTACTTTCTTTAGAACCTTCACTTTAGGCAACACGTAATTGTACATACTTTTTCTATCCCTTTGAGATATAAATATTTTTCAAAAGCCATTGGCCAATATTACAATCAATATACTATCTTTCTCAATTACCTGAGAGCCATCCCTTTGAAATGTAATCACCAAGGATAATGAAATCAAGGAAGGCAGTGCCTCTATTCCCCAGTCTCTCAGGTAGGGTAAAGGCCTAACATTCATGGGTGCTCTTTAGTGCTTGTTAGAAAGCACAGGTGGCTGAACCATGGAGAGAAACTTTTAGCAAACTTCAGGACAAAACTCAATGTACTGGACACATTCCATTGATCAACATCTTTTCTAAGGTCCACCAGTATTTTTCCTTTTACTTGTACTGTGATTTCTTCAGTGTTCACTGCACAGGCAATGCAAGGGCATAGGCCAAACACTTGGACTTCCCAAGGCCACAAATATTTTTTCATTAACTTGCACTTAAAAATCCTCCTGCAGGCTTAGCCTTGTGGGAGGAGGGTGACACCTTCAGGAGCCCTAACAGGTTTTTACATTAAAGAGCTCACAAAATGTCCTTCATGCTTCCAGTAGGGAGAAAGGAAAGTAACCCTTTTTAAATAAACCCAGATTTTCCTTTCTTTTTTTTTTTTGTTTTTGTTTTTTGATAAGGCCTGCCTTCAAGATAAAGTATTTTTACCAGAGCTTAACCTATTGTAGTTTTACCAGAGATAACTAACCTGGTGAAGCAGCCTCATTGTCTGGGGTGCCACCCAAAGTTCTTTGTCTCACAATTGAGGAAATCAAGAACGTAGATACTCCAAGGGTGAGGTGAGAGCAAAAGTTTAATAAGAGAAAGAAAGAGAGAAAGCTATCTGATATAGAAAGGAGTTCTAAAAAAGAGCTGCCATTTTAACAGTTGAATGCAAAGGCTTTTTTAAGAAACTGATGAGAGCTGGGCATCTCATTTGCGTAAGGTGCTAATTTCTGGTAGCTCCACCTGATCGTCCTAATACGCATGTGAGCCCTTAGCTTGAGTTACTCCATATTGCTTTGCTCCCCTTACGGTGCATGTGTCAAGGGATGGAATTTTCCATTGCAGGCGTGTCTGGGCAAGTCACCTGTGTAGCCTTTCTTATCTATGCAGCTGTGGGTATGTCTTAGGCAAGCCCCTCTGTACAAGTTCCCTTATCTGTGCCTGCAGCTTGATTTTTTTAGACTTTTCTTTTTTTTGAGAGAAGTTAACTAAGGACCCACCCTAACTGACTACCTGACTGGTTTCTTCCTTTTTCCTCTCTGACTAGGGAAGGGAAATATCCAACTCAAGGCCAATGTAGCCTTCAAGGCAGCAGCAGAGAAGTACTCAATTTTAGCACCCTCTAGCTTTTTTCTTTTTCTTGAAGTCTAGAGGTAAGGATACTGTAAGGCAAAAATAAGACCTTACGACCCCTATTGACTTAGGAACCCCTTCTTGGCCAAGGGGAGCCCAGAGAAACCTGAAAAACTGGATCCTTGGCCATGACAGAAAGGAAGGTCAAACTCATCTTGTTACACTCCCTCTCTTTTGGAGTTTAGACACAACTCACCCACATTAAAATTAAAATAGAGATCATAAGACTGGCAAAACAGACATCTGCAGCATTAAGATACTAAATTATAAACAAGACTTAAGCCCATTCAAGTAGAGGTTAAGTAACACTCTACAGCCTATAAAATCTTAAACAAGTTTTGTTGTTGTTGTTAACCTGGTACAATGTGGCTTTTCAACCTGACTCTGTTATAACATCACATGACAGCAGGCCCTAAAAGCAATCAAAATATTTTACCCCAAAATATATTTCTTTGACATATTTTGAAGTGACTGCCACAGTGCCAGCAGACTGAAATGGCCTTGCAAAGCTATCTTTGGTGGGAGAAATTTGAGTCTGTGGAGATCTCCATAAATGCAGTCAGGCCTTCCCTGTTTAGGCCTTTTCTGGATCTGGGAGAGATTAACTGAGAATCTGACACCTTTAAAAATCTGAAAAGAGACATTTGACGTCTATTCTCTGAGGGCTGTGACCTATGAGTCTTCATCTACATAACAAGGGCCTTGGCCCCCACAACTCCTTTATCTTTACTTAGGCATTTTTTTAAACTGTCTTCAAGTCTTTAGATAATAGCTTAATTCTCTCAGTTGTCAACTAAAGAATCTCTAAAACTCACCTAATGACTAGTAAACCTCTGCATTGGGATGTCCTGCCTTTTTGGGTCGAATCAATGCGTATTTTCCCTGTATTGATTTATGCCATTTCCTGTAGTTCCTATCTCCCTAAAATGTACAAAACCAAACTGTAATCCAACCACTTTGGGGCTACTTATTAAAGGCTTCTTTGGTTTGTGTTTTTTCTGGGCTGTGGTCACTCATACTGGCTCAGAATAAGCCTATTTAAAATATTTTACAGAGTATGTTGTTTTTCATTAAAAGTCTAAAACAATACCATAAGCCATTGTGAAGGCCTCAGCTAAAGGATACAGGCCCAGGAGAAGACAGAGACTTGAGCTGGGCTTCATGGCTCACACCTCGTGAGAGTCTGAACCTCCCCAGATTGCTCCTGGTAATAGCATCATTGTTGTAAAACCTATGATCAGTGCTTCAGATATTATGCAGACCCTGCATTCCAAGGTACCAGCTGACAGCACCCAGACTGGTAATCTGGCTCAACCAGTTCTGTGATCCCACCTGGGGTTTGCAATGTGGGGAGATTCAGACTCTTGCAAGGTGTGAGCCACCAAGTCCAGCTCAAGTCTCTGTCTTTTACTGAGGCTATATCCCTTAGCTAGGGACTTCACAATGGCTTATAGTTTTGTTTTGGACTTTTAATAAAAAAAGATACTCTGTAAAATATTTTAAAACAGGTTTATTCTGAGCCAATATGAGCCAAAATCCCAGCAATGTTCAAGGTCAAGGTAGAAGGATTGCTTGAGCCCAGAAGTTTAAGACCAGCCTGGGCAACATAGTGAGACCCCATCTCAAAAAAAAAAAAAAAAATTAAGACAGAAAACTAATCAGTACTATAGAATGCTTTTTTCTCCCCCTTCCCCAAACCTTGCCACCACATTAATAAGGCTCCTGTATAATCCTGACCACCCAACAGGTTCAACTTGTCTTCTGCCTACACAGAGCCTATTTGCCAAGACAAGAGAATGGCAATAGAGAAAGAATAATTCACTATGTGGGAGACCGAAGTTATGTTATTACTCAAATCAGTTGCCCCAAAAACTTGGGAATAGGAGTTTTTAAAGATAATTTGGTGGGTAGGGGCTGGGGAAGTGGAAACTACTGACTGTCGGGTTGGAGATGGAATCATAAGTGCTCAAAGTGAGTTTTTCTTGCTGTCTTCTATTCCCAGAGGGGATCACGGAACTGGTGGAGTCAGATCTGGGTGGTGTCAGCTGGTGTATTGGAATGCAGGGTCTGCAGAATATCTGAAGTCCTGATCTTAGGTTTTACAACAATGACATTGTTACCAGGAGCAATTTGGGGAGATTTTGACTCTTGCAACTGGAGGTTGTGTAGCTCCTAAATTGTAATTTCTAATCTTGTAGCTAATTTGTTAGTCCTACAAAGGCAGACTGGTCACTGGCCAAGAAAGGGCTTTGTCCTGGGAAAGACCTGTTGTCATCCTTATTTTAAACTATAAACTATGTTCCTCCCAAAGTTAGTGCAGGCTCTGCAAGGACTGCTTGGAAGTTAGAAGCAAGATGTCGTTGGTTAGGTCAGATTCCTTTCACTGTCTCAGTTATATCTTGTGACGGCAGTTTTGTAATGATAGAGGGATACAATTAAAAAAACAATGTTTTCAGACAATAATGAAGAAGTCTTTAGGGAAACTGAAAGACAACAGAGAAGACAAAAATAAGAACACCAGAGGAAAGTTCGGCCTCTGATACCTACAGCTATGGCAAACAGTAAACACAGCTCAACCCCTAGCCAGATAAATCTAAAACCTCACACTAGAGGCCTATTTCCTCAGTTCTTTTTACACCGTACAAGCAGCCTAACTTGCCACAAAAATTACAAGGCATACTGAAAAGAAAAAACACACACACAAAAACCCCACAGCTTGAAGAGTTAGCACAAGCATCAGTACCAGACTCTTACAGTAGAGATTTGGGGATTATCAGACCATGAATTTCAAACTACTATAATTAATACGCTATGGGCTATAATGAAAGAAGTAGGCAGCATACAAGAACATATGGATAATGTAAGCAAAGAGATGGAAACATTAAGAAAGAAAGAAAGAATAAAAAGGAAATGCTAGAATATTTTTTAAAAAAGCACCATAATAAAAATGAGGAATGCCTTTGATGGTTCTACCAATAATAACTCAGAAAAGAATTAGTGAACTTGATGCCAATAGAAACTTCTAAAACTAAAATCTCAAAAGAAAGATAAAAGAATAAAAAAGATAGAAAAAAAATCTGAAAACTGTGGAACAATTACAAAATATATAACGTAAGTTTAATAAAATTAACCAGAACAAGGAGAGAAAAGAAAGGAACAAAAGAAAACTTAAAAACAATGACACAGGAAGCTCAGAGAACACCAGGTAGAATAATATCAAGTAATCTATACTAGGCATATTACAATAAAAATTCATAACCAAAAATAAAAGACAAAAACATTTCAAAATAAGTCAGAGGAAATAAAATGCCATACTTACTAATGATCAAAGTTAAGGACTGTGTGAACTGCTCTTAAAAACTATGAAAGCAAGGAGAGAATAGACTGAATTAGTCAATGTGTTGAGTGTCACCAACCTAGAATTATGTACCTAGTGAAATTATCCTTTTACAGTGAAGGCAAAATAAAGATTTTTTAAAGGAAAAACAAAAAATTAAGGGAATATGTTGCCAGTACACCTGCTTTGGAAGAAATGTTAAAAGAAGTTTATCAGAAAGAAGAAAAACTATATGGGTCAGGAACTTGTACCAACATAAAGGAAGAGCATTAAAAAATGAATAAATGAAAAAATCATTATTTTTATTTTTTGTTAATCTATCAGATGACCACTTGTTCGAAATAATAATAGCAAAAATGTATTTAGTAATTATAGCTAATGAATACATGAAATAGATGACAAGAATTGAGAGAAAAAATCAACTATACAAAATAATTAAATTCGAAAATGTAGAAAAAAGTAGAAGACTAAAATAGAACAAGGGCAATGAATAGAAAACAGTAACAAATATGGTATATATCAGTACTAATTTATAAAAATGGTGTAAATACACCAATTACAGAGACTTTCAAGAGTTGTTTAAAAAGCAAGACTTAACTATATGCTGTCCACAAGAAACTGATGTTATATATATGAATATCTCTAAAGTATATAAAGAAAGATATACCGTGCTAACACTAATTGAAAGAACGCTGGAGTAGATCTATACCTATTAGACAAAGCAGATGTATTAGTTTGGGTTCTCCAGAGAAACAGAACCAATAGGACATACATATAGGATAAATGTGTAGACAGATACATAGGGAGATAGGTTTATTATAACAAATTGGCCAACATGATTATGGGGTCTGACAGTTTCCAATAACTGCAGTTGGCAAGCTGGAAAATAGAAGAGCTAATGCTGTAGTTTCAGTCTGAGTTCCAAGACCTAAGAAGTAGGAGCATCAAACATGTACTTTCAGTCCAATTGCTGGCAGGGTTGAAACCTAGGAAGAGCTGTTGTTCAGTTTAATGCTAATGCAGGAGAAAAACAACAAACAAACAAACAAACAAACAAAAAAACCAATGTCCTAGCACAAAGACAGCCAGGTAGAGGGAATTCCCTTTTACTTATACTTTTTATTCTATTTAGTCCTTCAACTATTTGTATTAACCCAAGCTTCATTAAGAAGGGCAATCTGCTTCTCTTGGTCTATCAATTCAAATGTTCATTTCACCCTTCACAGGCACATCCAGACACTCCTAGAATAATGCTTGACCAACTATCTAGGCATTCGGTGGCCCAGCCAACCTGACAGATAAAGTTGACCATGATAACCGACTTCAGAGTAACAGAAATTATCAGGGAGAAAGAGGGGTATTACATAAAGACAAAATAATCAAATCTCCAAAAGAAAAAATAAAAAAAAAAAACCCACAAAAATCCCAATGTATACGCACCTATCAGCAGAAAGTGTCTAAATATTTGGAACAAAATCTGATTAAACTGTAAGGAGAAGTAAATAAATCTGTTATTGTAGCTAGAGACTTCAAACTCCTCTATCAGTAACTTAAAGATCCAGCAGGTAGAAAATCAGTGAGGACATGGTAGAACTGAACAGCAGCATCAATCAGCTGGATTGAATTTACATTTATAAAATATTCTTCATCCAACATCAGCAGAATACACTTTCTTCTAAAGCTCATACGGCCACATGCTGGGTCATAAAACACACTTTAACAAATATAAAAGAATATAAATCATACAAAATATTTCTTTGGACGACAATGTAATTAAACTAGAAATCAATACAGAAAGATAACTAGAAAATCCCAAAATACTTAGAGATAGAAAAAAAAAAAACTTTACAAGTGGCACATGAGTCAAAGAAGAAGTCTCAAGATAAATTAAAAAGTATTTTGAATTAAAAAGAATAAAAATAGAACATTACAATTTGTGAGATGCAGTGAAAGCAGTGCATAGCAAGAAGTTTGTATCACTGGATGCTGGACAACAGGACTAATTTAAAATCAGGAATTTAAGCTTTAACTTAGGAAACTAGAAAAAGCAGAAAAAAATTAAACCCAAAGTAAGAAATATTATGATAGAGCAGAAATTAATAAAATTAAAAACAAAATTATTAAGAAAAATGACGAAATAAAAAAACGAATTTTTTAAAAACATCAAAAAAAATTGGTTAACCTACAGCCTGGCAGACTAAGAAGGAAAGAGAGAACACACAAATTACTAATATTAGAAACCAAGAAGAGGCTATCACTACTGATCTCCTGCATTAGTCCATTTTCACACTGCTGACCGAGACATACCAGAGACTGGGCAATTTACAAAAGAAAGAGGTTTAATGGACTTACAGTTCCACATGGCTGGGGACCCACACAATTGATGGAAGGCAAGGAGGAGCAAGTCTCATCTTACATGATGGCAGAAGCAAAGAGAGCTTGTTCAGGGAAACTCCTATTTTCAAAACCATCAGATCTTATGAGACTCATTCACTATCACAAGAATAGTGTGGGAAAGACCCGCCCCCATAATTCAATCACCTTCCACTGGGCTCGTCCAATGACACATGGGAATTGTGGGAATTATAATTCAAGATGAGTTTTGGGTGGGGATACAGCCAAACCATATCGTATCCTTAAAGAAACTGAATTAATAATTAATAACTTTTTAAAGTAGAGAGCACCAAGCCCAGATAGACTGGTAAATTCTACCAAAGAAAGAAATTATACCAATTATCTGCAATCTTTTCCAGGAAACGTAATAAATACTCACTTTTTGATGCCAGCATCATCTTAATACCAAAATCAGACAAAGACATTACAGAAAAGTAAACTGCAGACCAAACTGCTGATAAAATAGATGCAAAAATCTTAACAATAAAACAAAACAATGCATGAAAAGAAGTATATGACTAACTGGGATTTATTTCAGGTATGCAAGGCTGATTTGAAAAATCAATGATCGTAATCTATCACATCAACAGGTTAAAGAAGAAAACCTATCATATCAATTGATGAAAAGAAAGCATTTGACAAAATCCAATAGCCATTCATGACCAAACTTCTCAGCAAGGTAGGAAGAGAGGGGAATTTCTTCTATTAACAAAAGACATTTACAACAACCTTATAAGTAACATTATACTTAATTATGAGAAGCTAGATACTTCCCCACCAAGATCAAGAACAAGGCAAGAATGTCCGTTTTCACCATTCCTGTTTAACATTGTATTGGAAGTTCTAGCTAATGTCATAAGAAAGAAAAACATTTTTAAAAAAGATATATACAGATTAGGCAAATTGTCATCATTCACAGATGACATAATTGTCTGTATAGGAAATCCCAAAGAATTAACCACCACAAAAAATCCTGAAACAAAAAGGCAACTATAGTAGGTTTGCATAATGTAAATATAAATAAGTTCATTGCTTTCTTATAACGAATAATGAACGATAAAATTTTGAAATTAAAAATACAATACCATATATAATACAAAATGAAATAGTTATTAACTGAACAAATATGTACTAGGCTTATGTAAGGAAACTGTAAAATTCTGATGAAATAAACTAAAGAAGCATAAGTAAGTGGAGAGAGATTGAATGTTTATGAATAGGAAGACTCAATCAATATTTATCCATACAGAGAGAGTCAACTGATATTTGACAAAGTAGTAAAGACATTTCAATGGACAAGAGAGAGTATTTTCTACAAATGGTGCTGAAATATCTAGAGATTGACATGCAAAAAAAAAAAAAAAATGAATCTAGATGCAGACCTCAGTCCTTTCACAAAATTAATTAATATTAGATTATACGCCTATCTGTAAAATGTAAAAACCATTTTTACAGTTTAATCCCCTAGTAGAAAGTAATATAGGAGAAAATCTAGGTGACCTGGGATTTAATGATGTCTTAGATTCAACACCAAAAATACAATCTACTAAAAGAAAAAATAAGTTGGGCTTCATTAAAATTAAAAATTTTGCTGCACAAAAAGCACTGTTAAGAGAATGAAAAGATAAGGCATAGACTGGGAGAATATGTTTGTAAAACACATACAGATAAAATGTTTGTATCCAAAATACACAAAGAACTCTTGAAACTCAACAATAAGCAAACAACCTAATTAGAAAACTGGCAAAAGATCTGAACAGACATCTCAATAAAGAAGATACACAGATGGCAAAGAAGCATATGAAAAGATATTCAACATTATATGTCATTAGGGAAATGCAGATTAAAACATGATACAACCATACACCTATTAGAATGGCCAAAATCTAGAACACTGACAACACCAAATGCTGGCCAGGATGTGGAGCAACAGGAACTCTCATCCATTGTTGATGGGAATACAAAATGATACAGCCACTTCAAAAGACAGTTTGGCAGTACCTTACAAAATAAGCATACTCATACCATATGATCCAGCATTATGCTCCTTGGTATTTCCCCAAATGAGTTAAATGCATGTACATTATATAGCACATTATATAGCATGTACATTATATATATTCATAACAGACAAATGTGGAAGCAACTAAAGACATTGGATTCACTAAAGATGTCCTTCAGCTGGTGAATGGCAATCAAAATGTGGTACATCTATACAGTGGAATATTATTCAGTGACAAAACTGAGCTATCAAGCCACTAAAAGACATTGAAGATTTTAAAATTTATATTAATAAGTGAAAGAAGGCAATCTAAAAAGTCTATACACTCTGATTCCAAATATAAGATCTATGGCATGCAAAACTTTGGAGATCATTGTCTGGCAGAAGCTTGGAGGGATGAAAAAGAGAATGAGTAAGTGAATGAATCATGGGATTTTTAGAGGTAATAGAGAAGCAATTATTCTGCATAATATTGTAATGGTGGGTATATGCTATACATTTTTCAAAACTTACAGAATCTATAACAAAAAGAGTGAACACTAAACTATGGACTTTTGTTTAATAATAATGTATCAGTATTGACGTATTGATTGTAACAAATGTAACACACTAATATAAAATGTTAAAAAATAGGGAAAATTGGTGGGAGATGAGGGGTATTTGGGAATTGTTTGTACTTTTCCCTCATTTTTTTCTAAACCTAAATGTGTTTCAAAAAATAAAATTTATTAATTTTTAAAATATGCATTCATATCAAAAGGCCTATCAAAATAATAACATTTATTGTTTAAATTAAAGACATTTTAAGAATAGTTCTGACTATATGCAAATGTGGGTTTATGGGATACTCTTTTGAAGGTAGCTCGCCTATGATGATTCACACTTTTGAAATATTTGGTATATGCTAAATTGCACTTTAGTAAAATTCCCATATGTATTGTTGGATTGAAAGAAAAAGTACACTTCAATACTTTGTTTTGGTAAAATTGAATTCAGACTGATTTCTCTTTCTCTATTGCAATAGTCTTGAAAAAGTCTTTCTGCCCTGTATAATTTTGTCTGGTGCAATTTTTGCTCTGACAGTGGTGACTTGGATTATGGTGACTTGGAAATAATGGGATGGTGACAGGAGGCAGATTCTGGATACAACTTGAAGGAGAATCTGGAAAGGTTTGCTGAGGGATTGGATGTGAAAACTGAGAGAAAGACTTGAGTTAAAGTTTATTTCAAGGCATATTGACCCAAGCAATTGAATACATTACGTTGCCAATAACTGAGATTGGGAAGACAGCAAGGGAAAGTGCATTGCAATGGGAAGAAGATGAAGGAATTGGTTTTAGAGAAACTAAGTATGAAAACCCAATTAGATATTCAAGTAGATTTTCTGAATAAACAAGATGCAAGGCACATAAGGCTGGAGTTTGAGGAGCGAGGTCTGTGTTAGAAATATACATGTCAAGCAATATTTAAAGCCATGAATGGATAAATATTACCAAGGAAGTGTAAATATTTATTTAACCAAAGAAATCCAGGTATGAAGTTATGTGGCATTCAGAACCAAATGACATTTGGAAGGACAAGCCAATGAGTTAGGAGGAAGACAGTAGGTGGAGAGATGCAGGGTAAGAATGTCTTTCAAAGAGGAGGGAGTGCTCAACTCTATCCAATCCTCCTGATAGGCAGGATTCTCATTTAGTGTCCAAATTTGAACACTTTTAAGCATGAATACTGGCACTATTAATACCTGTAATAGGACAATGGTTATAATCAGTGATTGTCACAGCCTAACCAGGGCACATGGCTACTTACTGAATTGTACTACGGAAACTGAGAACTGATTTACCAGTGTGGAGGTCAGAGTTAATCCTGAAAAGAGCAGTTTCATAGGGGTGGTAGGGGCAAAAGACTGATGTGAGAAGTTGTAGGAAATGATAGGAGATTTATTAGAGACAGTGAGTATAAAAGATATAAGGCATCTTGTCATAAAAGATTTCAGGGAAATAGGCAGTAGCTGGAGTCATAAATAGGGAAGGAAATACTTTTTTTAAGATAGAAACAAACAAACAAACAAAAAAACCCAGCACATCTGTATGCTGATTGGAATGAGGCAGTAAAAAGGAAAGTTGGATGACACGAAACTTTGCATTAGAAAATGGAGGAGTGCTAGTGTGATGCTCCTGAGATAGTGATGCTTCTTTCCAATTTCACACTTGGGAGGAAATGTGTTCTTGTGCAAAGACAGAGGTAGCCTTCACAAAAAGCACCATGAATTCATCCACAGTAACAGCAGGGAAAGCCAATTTATGGGCATGGATGTTAGTAGGCAGGTATGGGTGGGGTCTCAAAAACGTCTCTTCTAATTGTTTGCATTTTGTCAATGAAGTAGCAAGGTCATAATCAGAGAAGAAGAAAACAGATTAGAGTCTGCGTACAAAGGTTCATGCCTGTAATTCTAGCACTTTGAGAGGCCATGGCAGGAGAACCACTTGAGACTAGGAGTTCAAGATAAGTCTGGGAAACAGCGAGATCCCCATCTGTGGGGGAAAAAAAAAATCTACTCAGGAGGCTGAGGTGGGAGGATCACTTGAGCCCAGGAATTCAAGACTGCAGTGAGCTATGATCACTGCCCTCCAGCATGCCAGCCTGGGTGACAGACTAAAACCCTGTCTCAAAAGAAAAAGAAGAAGGAGGAGGAGGAGGAGGAGGAGGAGAAAGATTAGAGGGATAGATTAGGGTTTGCCCATTTCAGGTCTACTTGAGATTAGTGGTAATGATTTTAAAGTGAGAACAATCAGAGTAAGTGTGTTTTTCTCCTCCCATACGTAGCTATGGGGGTTTATGTAAAAGTAGATGAAAATTTATATTTCACCAGGGTTATTGGTTTTCCAATTGTGTAAATAAGAAGAGAAAGGAAAAATATATTCAAGATATAAAATTGACTGTGGAATCTGTTTTATACAAGGAAGCATTTGAAAGCATGAAAAGGTTAAGGTCAGAGATAAAAAGATGGTAGGATCAGAAATGAATGATTCAGAAGTCCTTGTGGGATTGAAGACTGTTTATTGTTGGGTAAGAAATTACGTCAACTTAGAGTAAGTTAAGCTCAAGATTGTGAAGAATTGGCAGGCCGGGCGCGGTGGCTCATACCTGTAATCCCAGCACTTTGGGAGGCTGAGGTGGGTGCATCATGAGGTCAAGAGATCAAGACCATCCTGGCCAACATGGGGAAACCCCGTCTCTACTAAAAATACAAAAAATTAGCCGGGTGTGGTGGTGGGTGCCTGTATTCCCAGCTATTCAGGAGACTGAGACAGGAGAATCACTTGAACCAGGGAGGTGGAGGATGCAGTGAGCCGAGATTGCACCACTGCACTCCAGCCTGGTGACACAGCAACACTCCTTCTCAAAAAAAAAAAGTGAAGAATTTTAGTCACTGCCAATGGAAAGGTTTAGGTATGACCGTGGCTTAGGTAGGGTGGAGGACAAGCTCATTTGAGGAGAGGAGGTCCAGGAACTGAGAGATCAGTGTATCAGAAGATTATGTGAATACTGATGTTATCAAAGATTATGACCAGCAGAATATAATGGAGAGTGCCTGTGCTAAGAGCGAAAATCTTCAAGGAAGAGAAAATGTCCTCTATTTGTTGTTGACTGACTCTAATAACAAAGGCAGTGGACAGTATATGAAAATATGAAACTTAAATTTGTTTTTTGCTGGCAGAGGGAAATGAAGTGGTCTGTAAAATGCATGAGGGCCAAAAAGCACTGATTGTAGCCATCTTATATTGAATTATTTTTCCAAGAAATTAAAATTGCCACTGACATTTCCCAGATGAAAAGTGCAGAATATTCTAGCAATATATTATTTTATTTTTATTTTTTTTATTTCAACAAATGTAGGGGTACAAATGCTTTTAGTTACATGGATGAATTGTATGGTGGTAGAGCCTAGGAATTTAGTGCACTAATTATCCATGTAGTATGCATTGTACCCAACAGGTGGTTTTTCATCCCTCATCCTCCTCCCATCCTTCCCCCTTCTGAATCTCCAAGGTCCATTATGCCATTCTGTATGCCTTTGCATACTCATAGCTTAGATCTCACTTATAAATGAGAATATGCAGTATCTGGTTTTCAATTCCTCAGTCATTTCACTTAGAATAATGGCTTCCACTTCCATCCAAGTCACTGTAAAATACATTATTTCATTCTTTTTTTATGGCTGAGTAGTATTCTATAGTGTATGTATACCACATTTTATCCACTTATCCTTTGATGGGCACTTATGTTGATTTCATGTTTTTCAATTGTGAATTGTACCGTGTTAAATATATGCATGCAGGTGTGTTTTTTATATAATAACTTCTCTTCCTTTGGGTAGATACCTGGTAGTGGGATTGCTGGATCAAACTGTAGATCTACTTTTAATACTTTGAGAAATCTCCATACTGTTTTCCATAGAGGTTGTACAAATTTACATTTCCACCAGCAGTTATGTAAGCATTCTCAAGCAATACTTTTTAAAAAACTATCAAATTCTCCTTTGGATATTATAATATAGGGAAAAATTGAAAAAGAAACAAAACCAACAACAATGCCCCCTTTCTCAATCGATTTCCCTTCTTCCATTTTTGTCCCAACAAACCTAGAAGATTGCTCCTCTTAGAGCCTATTATTCCTAACAGGCTGGGCTCATTAGCTCTCATCATTTCTCCATATACTAGTTCCCTTTGCAATCAGTATATGCAGCCTCAGATTTTATGGTAATGTTCTGAGTCACAATTTAATGGTTAGCCTTTCACATTCAGAACGCATTTGGTGGTGAAGCTCATTATAAATGATATCCTTTTATCAGTAGAATTGAAATTCCCATTACTTGTTACAGGGGCTTAAGTAGCTACAGTTTAATTAACTAATGATGCCTTTCTGAGGACAGTCAAATGGCATCTTCTAAATTGTGTTTTCACTGGCAGTACACAGGTCGTTACCAGGGAGGCACTGGGAACGAGAGGGTGAAGCTATGGCACACTCAGCCTCCTGGTCACAAACTGCTTTCTGGCTCATCATGGAAAGATGTGCTGTGTACCGAGACAGCTCTCTGGGTTCATGTCTTACCTGCAAATTTTGAATATCATCCTCATTTAATCAAATTGTCATTTTGCATCATCTGTCCATTTCATTTTGACTTAAGATTTTATATTCTCTCCTGTGATGAGGAAATTATTAGTTAGTGCTAGAATTCTTTAGAAGATGCTCTTATGAAAGATTATTCCTGAATTGAAATGTTGGGAGTTACTAATCCGATTGAAAACAGATTCAGTATTATCTGGAAGATGCTGAATCTCACCTAAAGATGCCGATATTCTCCAAAAAGATCTTCAAACGTAAATATTAAGTCCTGCTTTAAAAAAATACCTTGGTTAAAGTCGTCTTTTTAATGATGGAGAAGGGGGGTGAATTATAAGTGAAGAAAGAAAATCCATTGCAGTGCACAAATCCACATAAAATATCTTTATTTGACTTAGTCTCAAAAGATATAACCTAAACTTGTACCGCTCACTAAGCAATACCTCCTACACAGCTGCTAACCAGACCAGCCCTTGTCTTGATTATGTTATCCAGGAAACTCCAGGGCCGTAGGAAAGGTGTGTGATGCCTAGGAGGAAATATGTAAATTAATATTAATGTACATACATATTTACATTATAGCATATTAGTGCCTAAGTTAATGGCTACTTATCAGTGTATAATTTTTGCATACATCATTCACTAGAGGTTCACTTAAACAATTCTATGAGATAAAACTAGGGACTGTTAGACCAGAGTCCCATTGTTTTTGGACAGGGATCTACTTACTATTCAACAGTACTTTTGCCTCAGCTTTTCAATGACATCTCAGTATGACATTTTTGAACTGTATTTCTTCCTTTTGTACAGTTTCCTTGTGCTTTTTTCCCAATCTTGTAGTTATATTTTCTTTCTTTCTTTTTTTTTTTTTTTTTTTGAGACGGAGTCTCACTCTGTCCACCAGGCTGGGGTGCAGTGGCGTGTTCTCGCCCACTGCAAGCTCCGCCTCCTGGGTTCACGCCATTCTCCTGCCTCAGCCTCCCTAGCAGCTGGGACTACAGGCGCCCGCCACCGTGCCCGGCTAATTTTTTTTTGTATTTTTTTCTTTTTTAGTAGAGACGGGGTTTCACCGTGGTCTGGATCTCCTGACCTTGTGATCCGCCCGCCTCAGCCTCCCAAAGTGCTGGGATTACAGGCGTGAGCCACCACGCCCGGCCTTTGTAGTTATATTTTCTCAACAGCTACTTGCATTAAGAAGCAAGGCCTGGAGTACTTCTGGCCTTTAAAGCGTCCATATCTAGATGCTTTGGCCAGAGCATCAGTGGTATACCATGGATTGTATTTCCAGTCATTTAAGTTTCACACCTATAAGCTCTCCATGGTCTCAGAAACCTCTTGAACTGCGTAGATTGTGTTTGGCATTGATCATTTAATCATTTTGAACCCATGGCCAGGGCTGGTATACACTGACAGCCACACCTCTGTAGCCTCTCTATCTTCCAAGAATTCTGTTTCCTGTTTCCCCTTATACACTGGTAAAATGTTTTCTGCATCTCTGCTTCCTCCGTGTAGCCCCCGGGAAGGGTATGTGTATCTACATTTTTGGAATAGCCTGGGCTTCAACAGAAGTGCCATTTTCATGACTATTTCCCCAAGAGAAGCCAGGACCCTAAAAATTTCAGTATCATCTCAGAGTTCTCCCTCTCTTTCTCCACAACCAATCAGTCACTGATTCCTGCTAATTTTACCTCCTGTATTCTTCTAAAATCAATTTCTTTTTCCCTTCCCCATTGCTGCTGCTTTTGCTGTAGTTCAGGTCTCATCAGTCTTGCTTGAACTATCAAATCAGACTTCTTCCCTTCCTCCCTTTCTGCAGTGCCACACCAACCCATCCATCTATCACAGAATGGATGCCAGAATGATCTTACAAATACCCACAATATACATGGTAACACTGAATCGTAATATTTGAAGTCTAATATTAAATTTCTTTTGGCATTATCTATTTCTAAGCAGTTTTTAAGTTATGCCATCATTCAACACCTCGATAACTATGTTATAGATACTATTGTAAGTAATGAGGAATATGGAGAATGGTCAGGGAAGATTCCTTCCTATACTCCGTTCACAATAAGTATTCTCTTGTAAACTACTTTTCGGTAGGCAATTGCCAACCTCACTCTGAGTTAATACATGCTGTTCCATCAACACAGTGGGCTCATCTCTCATCCTCTATCAAAGCTCTTATTATCTTTAAAGAACCATGTCAAATGCCATCTTTCTTTGAAGCTGTCCTAGAACCTACAAGTTGAAATTACTGATTATCATTCAAGCATGAGGGCAAAGAAACGACATTTAAAAATACCTAAGACATCATAAGGAACAGATTTTTCTTGAGCCTTTTTTGAAGAATCTACTGGAAGAGTAATTTTAGCCTATGAGAATGGGGGAAAAAAATACAATATATGGCTATAAAACAAGCAGACAAAATTTAGATGCATATAGTTAAAAATAGGAAAGTGTTAAATAAAGCAAGATAAAAATGTAAGAACTAGGTCTTGGTATTGGAGTACTTTTTAAAAATTTATTCAATAATGTAAAGAGAGTCTTTGGATTAATGATCCAATTATGTGCGATTTATACAATACATTTAAAGTAAAAGAACTAGACATCTAATCTGAAAATGTGGCAAAAATCAACATTTGCCCCTTTTCTTTTGAGAAATCCTCTCAAAATATCAAGGGGAATCAGAAATAAAAATGTAAATGTGTATTCAGTGAAACATGAAGAAAGCTGAAAATATGAACCACAAGATAAGAGGAGTGACTGCCCAAGGTACTTGAAACGGAACAGAGACATAAGAGAAAAAACTTTTGAATGCACACACGCAGTGGCAGAGCTCAGAAGGAGCCAGCCAATTACACTGCTAAAGGTAGGGAGCATAACCTGGAGGGCCAAATGAAAAATCTCTCCTTTCCAAGAGTGAAAATGAGGTGCTTACGGTCGAGGGAAGATCTTTTCTAGACCTAATTTAGTGCTTTAAACCAGAGGAGGAGGGCTGAATAAGGTTTCCTGCAAGTAAGTCAAATTTGGAAGAAGCAGTCTGTTTGCAGGGAGAAACAAAGAGGTTTTGCCTAGAAAACAACCTCACTGCAGTCCATCTCCCTTGGCTGGGAAAAATAAAAGACTGAAATGACTCACATGCATAAATATGTGTAAAAAAACAAAATGTCGGCCGGGCGCGGTGGCTCAAGCCTGTAATCCCAGCACTTTGGGAGGGCGAGACGGGTGGATCACGAGGTCAGGAGATCGAGACCATCCTGGCTAACACGGTGAAACCCCGTCTCTACTAAAATACAAAAAACTAGCCGGGCGAGGTGGCGGGCGCCTGCAGTCCCAGCTACTCGTGAGGCTGAGGCAGGAGAATGGCGTGAACCCGGGAGACGGAGCTTGCACTGAGCTGAGATCCGGCCACTGCACTCCAGCCTGGGTGACAGAGCGAGACCCCGTCTCAAAAAAAAAAAAAAAAAAAAATGTCTGCTAGGTTTGAACACTGCCTCACTGTAGCTTTCTACATCTTACCTGCCAAAAGATTGTTTTTAAAAAATTCTCCCTAAAAATAATAGAGCTTAAAGGTTCTAAAGTAGAAAACCCTTCCATCACCCCCCCCCCCCCGCCCCAAATTATTACCTTAACACAAGCAAAATAAAACAAAACAAACAGCACCACCAGAACAAGAGAGAAAGGCTGGCCGGGGGTCTTGGACTTCCTTTAGTAACTGCATCTGGGCTGCTTTAACTTCCTCCACTGTGAGGCCATAGAACCACTAATGACTCAATAACTTCCTTCTTCAGGATCTTATCTTTTGAAATCCCCTTGGAACAGTCTTTGAAGTTGGAAAGTGAACTCATTTAGCAATCTTTAAGGCATTTAAAATTTGGTACAGCTTTCTTAACTTTTCTGAAATATTGAAAATATTGTGTTTTGCACAACTGAAAGCAAGAGATTGCCCTATGGAGTTGTAGACGATTTTTTTTTTTTTTATTTTTCAGCAATGTAAATTTAGTGAGGTCCAATGACATAACCTGCCCTAATTTTGTTGTGAAATAAAGTGCATTTATAATACATATCTGTGTGTCTTCTGTACCACTAGGCATGCAGGACATGATGCAGGAAAAATTCAAGTCTAATAAGGTATCTTTTCCAAAAATGTTTGGATGTAGGCCCTTGGATGGTGAATTTAAGAAGATATCACTTTTGTCACTCCTATAAAATAGCAAGGATGCCCAGTGGTCTATCAGAGAGCATTTGCCATATCAAGAGTCATTGAAAAGTATTCATTCTTTTGTGTAGGAACCCAAATTCTGAGATTTTTTTTTTCCCAGGAAGAAATCCAAAAGGAAATATGATCTTTAAAGAGAAATTTTTATTTCATGATTTAATATAGAAGTGAGAATTAGAAAACATCTAAAGTCTGGTGGTAATGCAGGCAGCTGCCATATGGGGTGTCTATGTATGGAAATAGAACCTAAACAGAGGACTGGACATATGAAATAGCAACTAGAGTTTGGGGATACTAGGGCAGATGGTATTTGGGGGGCAAGCTACTACAGAAAAGAGAAACAGAGCGAAGGAGTCATGAAAATCTATGTAAAAATATGCTGTTCATGGTCAGGGTGATGTGGGAGGCCCAGCTGAGTACAGTTGCTGGGAAGCTGAAAGCCGAATAGTAATTTCAGAGATCACACAAGGCTGAGGAGACTCAACTAGATGGAATACTCATCATGGATATCTTTCTAAAGGGTTTACTTTTATGAAATTCTTACAGTGCTACAAATCATAAGGATTTGATGTGTAAGTTACATTTGTAATTTTCAGAAATTTCATATTATGACCTTAGACATTCAATCTTTGGGTACCTGGACAATTTCTAAATAAAAAAAAAAACATAAAACAGTATTAATTAATCTAACATTAATTTACTGTTACCTTTTAAATAACTAGAAATTATAAAACATTTAAATGTTTTTTACATATTATTATTATTATTGCAACTCAAAATCATTAAAATTATAAAAAGTAGTCATTTTATATAATAGCCAGTTATCAAATTTCTGTTCTCTAGTTTTCCCTGTGCTTGGAGAAAACAGTTTAATTAAATATAATAAGTATTAAATATGATAAGTACAAATAGTATAAGCAGTTAACTATTCTATTTTAATAATTCAAAATTTAATATGTATAAAAATATATTTGTTTCCAAAGTTATTGTAGTTTATGAATAAGACTGATTCCATAGGATATGTATTATTTAATATTCTGACAATAATATTTTAAAATACAGTAAAAACTTTAAATTTATCACCTATTTATATGTTTATGTGTATATTCGTGACAAAAAATATAAAGACATATTAATAACTTGTATGCTGAAAATTATTACATGAGTATTATACAAAAGGAATAAAATCAAAAACATTTTTTTCCATAAAATGAGTATTTTGTGCCCAGATTTGTAAAGTTTCCTCATTAAACCAAAAATATTCTTTTAATCTCTGTATCCTTTTATATTCTTTAATAATTAAATATTATTATTTTTTACTTTAAAAAAGTTAAGTTCCTGATAATCACTTTTGTTTATTGTGTATTTTTGGCCATGTTACTTTAAAATATTTCTTGTCTCTAGATATTTATGATTAAATCTTGTCTACTTTGACAATATTTTTATGTGCCTTTTCCAAATTTAGACCCTGAATTCAGAATAATAAAGCTACTACTATACCTTTTATGCTTAAACAGAGTTTTGATTTTCTAAAAGGGCTTGTAAATGACACAAAATTTTGCTCCTTTACTCTGTAAAATAAAGAACAATAGGAATATTTTGTTTTGTGTAGCATTCTCCAAGTTTTAATTAATTCGAGACTGTCTGAGAACTCATTTATTTACCAAATTTGGGGAAAACTGGTAAATCTAAAAGAGATTTTATTCTTCTAGGTTAATCCTACGTGAATAAAATATGTTGACATTCTTTAATGATTATATGCTTTCCAAATTAAAAGAAATATATTCATATTTAAGCACAGAGACTGGTAGAATAACTTTTTTCAGCAATAATTTTTTCCAGGATTTTAGATTCACAAACTCTTTTTATAAAAAGAGGGCTTACGGAAGATGTGGGCAGGGACTAAGGCTATTAACCCAATTACATTGAAATCATCAGAGGCTTATTGCTTATTCAGCCTTTCATTACTTAACTCCAGTAGTCAAAAAATATCCACACATCTAAGTGCTACAGCAGTAATGGCAGAGGTATTAAAATTCCAGTTTAGTTTTAAGATCTCCACTAAATGCTTTACTGACCCTTCTGTGGGCAAACCGCCCCCCCAAACTGCTGGCTTAGTTGTCTGAACTTCTGTAAAGTATTGCATTCGCACATCGCTATGAACTGCTGTAACATTCTTAGCCACCGTCTTTCTCCTATCCAAATGCAGACAACCCATAATTTTTTACCTCAGTTAAGAAACTATCCATACCCTGCCTAGAGCTTCTAGGGGCTTTCTGGGATAATACTGAGGTATTTGTGTATGTTGAGGGTTCATACATAGAACTAAAAAATAAAAATCGTCAGGCAGAGTATTATGTTAGATCTAATTTTACACTTGAAATAATAAGCCTCTCCCCAAAATTCAATGGGTTCCAATAGCAGAGTTAATTATCTTTGCTGTATCTACTGGCTAGCAAAAGACAAAAGGGCAGGTATTTATACTAAGAGTGGGTATTATTTCAGGTTTGCCTACTACTCCGTAATGTTTCAGAAAAACAGAGAGTACCTGACTGCTATAGAAACCCCTATAAAGTCAGAATGGAACGGGAAATTATTTAGAAGCTTTGCAACTGTAACAGTCATCATTCTGTTGCTGGGAGCAGCTTAGCTAGCTGTTTCTGGCTCAAGGTCTCCCATGAAGTTGCTGTCAAGCTGTCAGCTGGGACTGCAGTCATTTGAAGACTTCCAAACTCATGTGGTTATTGGCAGGCCTCAGTTTCTCCCTGGCTGTAGGCTGGAGCCCTCACCACATGGGACTCCCCACAGGCCATCTGAGCGTCCCAAAGACACTGGCTGGCTTCCCCAGAGTGAGCGATCCAAGAGACAGAGAGAAACCAAAGATGGCAGCTGAAGTCTTTGATAACCTAATATCAGAAGTGACACGCCATCTCTTCTGTTATATGTATAGTAACTTAACATTATTTAGTATTTCTACCAGATGGATACAATGCATTTAGGAGTGTAGATAATAGTAAGATGTAGTTAAAAAAAAAAAAAAAAGAATAGGGAGTGAAAAATTTTGAGTATTAAATATCTTTTTTTACTATACTTTAGTTATATTTATACAATATAAGTTGCAATAATGGATATATTTAACAATGGCTCACCAAATTGCTGACAATTAACAGCTCTCTCAAGAGAGAACTGTCACAGCACACCACTGGTTCTATTCCAACTTTGTTTTAAATGTTTTTAATGGTGTCTTTTGTTTGCTTTTTTGAATGTCTCATTTCTTGCAATTTATTGAGAGTCAATAGGAGATTCCTGGAAGATGTCAGGTTTTGGTCTCAGGAAAGACATGTAGGTCCAACGTGCTCTAAGTGTCAAAATTGCCAGAGGGAAATCTCTGTTTTTTCAGCCTACCAGCCCTGTGGCATTAAACAGTTTACTCCATTTCTCTGAACTTGAATCCTCCTGTGAGTTTAGGGTTAAACACACACACACACACACACGCACCACCTAGTCTGTTCTCCACCCACTGACATTGTAAGGATAAACTGAGATAATTCAGGTGAGTTACCTTTTTAGGTAGCAAGTCTTTTACATTTTTAGAAATGTATTGTAATCCTGACAACAGCTCTGTTTGAAAGTCATTAATAACTCTGCTTTATACGACAAGTCAGAGGGGTTAAGTAACGTGCCCAAGGTCACAGAACCAATAAAGCTGCTCCATAAATGTGAAGTAGCAATGATAATGTTGGCTCAGAAACAATAACCTTCCCCGAGAACTGAAATCAATGGACAAACTTTAATTATATCAGGAAAAAGTTATTGTGGGACTTCAATACCGACAAAGCTATTTCAGCACCCTCCCTTTATCAGTGAGGTCTCTTGGGCAGATATAAACTCAGATTTAATTAAATGAAAAATCCTACACCAGCAAATTCTAGACACACTGCTCCTCATTTAACCATGGCAATGAATAATGTGATTTCTTCAGTGTTCACTGCACAGGCAAAGCAAGGGTATAGGCCAAACACTTGCGTTTCTCAAGGCCATGACCTCCTCAATTACATGACAGATATATTCCCATGGATGTCGTATCAGTGGCAAGGTCTGCTGTTATCTCTAAGCCCACTCAACTTCAAATGGAGGGGAGTAGACTGAAGTGGAGGAAAGGGTGTTTCCCAGCAAAAAAACATAGACCATCCATGCAGCAGCCAATTGAGCAAAATGAGAGGCACCTCAGGTATCTGTTAAGTGGTTTCTAGTTGTAAGTAATTATCCACACATCAGTGACAAATCTGGGAACATGTCAAAGTGTGAGTGTAGGCACACACTAAAGGTACCTTCTAAGTGCAATGCAGTTTTTCTGAATAGATCAATAAGTCAAAAAAAAAAAAAAATTTTTCCAGCTGCAGCCTGGACATGATTCTAGAATCTATGGAAATAGAGGACAAAGATATAGGGACAAAAGAAACAGGGCTGGAGTATCAAGATAGCCAGGATAAAACTCAGCCTATGAGAAGACACCAGAGGCAGCCTTTCTTTGAACTTTCCATACCCAAATGTTCCTGAGGCATTTAAAGGGGTCACATTGAGACTAATACTGACATTTGACATCCAAATATTCCTAATGAAAGTGTATTCCGATGGATTGCAGGTCTGGAATTATTCTTTTCTTCCACAGTCACGTAGACACTTAGGAACTCTGTTTCAGGGTAATAAACTGCATGCAAATTGGCATGTATTTCACATGTATACAGGCAGCTTATAAAGCACTTCTATAAGAATTAATTGATTTGGCCAACACAATAATCATGTGAGGAAGACAAGGGTGATCTCACTAACCAAAGTTTGAAGATAAATTCTCAGACACTGAGGCTTAGAGAAGTTAAGAATATTATCCAAGGACACACATTTTAAATGAGAAGCTGCAGTTTAAACTCAGAGTCAAAATGTATATGGTAATAATATGATTAAAGCCATGGGTTCCATTCTTGTGGGAAATGGGTACTTTTCTTTTTCAAGACTACTTACTGAATTTCTGACTTATTTAGTTTGGGAATTCTGACTAGAGATGAACTGTAGACAGATAAGGTAAAGTCTAATCCTAAAATTAGGTCAATTGGAGACCAGTATAAAAAAAATAGATAGCAAATAAATGAAGAAAATAAACAAAACACCCCCACATAAGCAAAATAGTCCCTAAAATGAAAATAATCTGGAAGAGGACTTTGTCATTTATTACACAAAGATTTAGTAAGCTCCTGACATTGGAAGCTGTCACATTGCACATGCCAATTAGAGTGTGTCTGCTTCCTGTAAGGACACTTATCCATTAGAGAGATGCCTGAACTAAGTGACATTAAAACTGGTTAAAACTCTGAGATTCCAGGAGCTAAAAAAATGTCCACTCTGTAGAAAAATGTTACAGGAATATCATCATAGCAGAGAAGGGACAACAAAACATAGTCAAAGTTTGACCACCTGCACTACATAACCTCCACAATCCACAGCTACCATATTAAATGAATACAGAAGTAATGAATAAACCAGCAAACAGGTAAGCAAACTATGAAACTGCATATGGCAACAAAATAAATTCTAAAAGTAAGGTAGAAATAGCATTGACTATTAGGTTGGAACTTGAGTGCTTTGAAAGAAAATGGTGTCTTAAAAATCATAAATAATTAAATGATGTGTATATATCAGTCCAGTTGTTTCACAGCATTTAATCTCGCTGGCAATGATGGATCTTTTTTGTTGTTTGTTTGATACCCTGCCACAGAACCCAGCAATGTTATCAATAAGGGCTTGCTGAACAAATCGGTACACACTTTGCCAATATAGCTAAAGTCAACATTAAATAAGCCACAACCAGTTTGCCAGGAATTAAAAAGTCTTTTTCTCACTTAGCCTTTGTATTTGATCATCTGTTTATCTGTTCCTGGAGTCCCACTCCAGTGAGGACTCTGCTTTCCTGGGTCTTGCTGCACTGTCTGATTGCGGTAGTGCTGAATCATTCTAGGAAATCCGAAACAGCCAGTCATGCTAATTGATCAGTCAGGATTTGTTGTGACAAACACATATTCCTCCACCGAAGCACTAATAATGCTTGAAGAACCCACTCGGATTTTTTAGGAATCTTGAGGATTTAATCTGGTACTGGCATATTGATCTCTGTTATCTCTACTGCACATATTAGGGCTTGAATTTGCATATAGTGTTCATTAGTGATTTACATTCCTTTAACATTCATATTCTGAGGGCCAACAATGTGGCAAATATGGGAGTTGTGATAGTCCTGTTCTACTGGGAAATGAGTGAACTATGTTCACTTTTAACTTTAACACAGGCAAAAAAAGGCCCTTAGAGAAAATCAGATCAGAAACAATGTTCTACAGATTCAGAGGAAGAAAGAATTGCATCTAACAGAAGATAACCAGGTTAACCATGTACAGTAAGTGAGGTTTTAGTTGAGCTTTAAAAATAAGTAGACTCTAGGCATGCAGAGATTGCAGTGAGAGCAGAGTGGAGGGAAGGGAATTTAGGGAGGAAGGTAATGCATGCAACAGGGGCAAGGTCATGAGTGTTCACATGTGTGTGCATCCATGAATCTTTGAGTATTCATGAAGTGATCTTTGGCCTATCTACTTGAAGAATTACAGTAGGTGTCTGTTGTGATCCAGAGTACTCACATCCTCAACTGCTTTGGCTGCAAGATTAGAGAAAAATTCCAGTCCATTTTAGTGGCATGTTTCTAGCCTCATTAAATCCTGATTCAGCCCTTCATCAAAACTTTGGATTACAAATTTTAGAAGATTCTCTTTCCCTAGACATGTCTAACAGATACTTACCCTACTGCATATGCACAGCATGGACAAGACTGAGGTTTTCATAGTCACTGAGAACGAAGGCGTGAGTCAGGTACACTCAATTCAAATATTTTTGCTCAACTGGTACCAAAAAACTTGAAGCATACTGCCCCCAAACTTGAAGCCCTCTTCCTATAATCTGTTACTTATGGGCAACCAGTATTTAGGACTTCGCCATCCTTTTTGATTGCTGGTGTTGACAAACCAAGGGAAGTACTGTCTTTCAAAAGATTCCTGGACACATGTTGTGTCAGCCAGATGGATGAAAGCCATGATTGATACAGCTGAACATGAGAATGATCCATGTTTTTCCTGCAATTATCAGTTAAACACCAAGTGGGATCTACTAGCAAAAGCTGGTGGGAGCACCCAAGTGTATTAATTGCATGAGCCAAAGTATTCTAAGAGAGCTCTGTGGTGCTGTGGTGTGGTCCATCAGTGTGTGACAATTAAGACTACAAAGAAATGCCCAGGCATGGCTGGAACCAACTTATGTCCCATTTACTTGAATAGTATCTCAGACAGCCGTTATCTCAAGAGGAAAGTGGAAAGATTGAAAATAATAATAATGAAAATAATAATCAGGCCATTGTCTGCTACATTCCAGACAGGCAATATTTAAGTGGAGTAAGCAACAGCTAGAAGTTTGTGATAATCTAACTGTTGTATTGTTTTTCTTTATAAGGACAAATGCAACTAGTATCGGTGATGATTATACGTTACAGAAAAGATGCTTTCTCTTTATAGTTTCTCTTGCTCATGTTACCTTTTGCCAGTGTGAAACACCAAAAAGATATTATTATTATTATTATTATTATTATTATTATTATTATTATTATTATCGGTTTGGATTTATTGATTTCTCCCCATGCAGTTTGAGGATTAACATCCCTGCTTTAGCTTAACAGCATGAACTCACATTTCTCCCTCAGTTCATGTTGTTGACTGCCTCCCACTCCCTTCTCTCTCCGTGAGTCAGGGCAGGGCTCAGAGACTGGCATGGAATATTTGTTTACTTTAATCAATTGCAAAGCCAGCAAAAAGATTCATTAGGGAAAACAGGTGTTAAAGATATCCATAAAAACTGAGGAGAGGTGATTTTACATAAGTAGAGAGATTTTAAATGATTTCAGTCTGTATGCAATGGCATTGTAATTATTTTTAGACATAGCCAACAATCATCTTACAAACCTAGGAAGTAGTATCATTCAGATTAATATGGTTTGGATCTGTGTCCCCACCAAATTTCATGTCAGATTGTAATCCCCAGTGTTGGAAGCATGACTTGGTGGGAGATGATTGGATCATGGGGGCAGATTTCACATGAATGGTTTAGCGCCATCCCCTTGATGCTGTCCTTGTGATAGTTTGTGTGTTCTCATGAGACCTGGTAGTTTAAAATTGTATAGCACCTCTCCTCTCTCTCTTTCTCCTGATCAGGCCAAGTGATGAGCCTCCCCTTTCGCCTTCCACCATGATTGTAAGTTTCCTGAGACCTCCCTAGAAGTTAAGCAGATGCCAGCACCATGCTCCCTATACAGCCTGCAGAACCATGAGCCAATTAAACTTTCTTTTCTTTTTAAATTACCCATTCTCGGATATTTCTTTATAGCAATGTGAGAATGGACTAACAATATCATAATGCATTTTGATAAGTTAACAATGCTAGACTGGCTAACTGGTGTTCAGAGTGAAATATAATCCTTATCTAGTAATTTGCTTATTAATGACTTAGCAAGTTTTTCATTGTTACATGTGGTTATAGCACAAACAGCTTCAAATATGTTAAATATCCTAACACTCAGGACTTCCCACCTATTTTCTTCGACCAGCTTCCAAAGAACTATGTGAGGAACAACCACATTGAAAGATGATTATAGGAAATCAGTAGTTGCTACCAATTTGTGAGAGGTTGAATCTCCCTTTCATGTAAATTGTGTTTTCTCTCTATAACAAACTAAGAGCTTTATAAGGAAGATGCTAGTATCCATTTTACAGACAGAGAATTCAACACTGAGAGATATTTAAGTAAACAAGGTAAGATACTGTGGAATGAGCACTTGAATCTAGATCAATCAGATGCTGCAGGCCCTGCTTTATATGCTAAACCATGCTCCTAATATGCATGTATTTTTCCCATATACATGTTATATATCTCCATCCGTCAATTCAATTATACACTAAATGTTGACACAGCTCACGTTTCAGAATGCAAATGTGAAAACATCATGGTCTCTGCTTCTGTGGACAGTATAACTTGGCTGAACTAAGTATATCAAAGGCAGATAAAAGTGTCTTGAGAGGACACTAGACAAAATGTTACATGGACTTCTAAAGGAAATCTCTCACATTTGGTTTTAGAATCCAGAAGTTGTTTTAAGAGAAGGAAATGCAATTATATTCTTCCCTATTAATCTGGATATAATTAAAAATGAAGTAAGTTTTGACTACATAACTGGATCTATAGATTCTATATGTGTAGACTGAGGGATAAAAACATGTATTTTCAGTTTGAAGGATTCTGTAGACACCAGCAAGGTCCTTTTTATTTTTAACTAAGGACAAAGTTGAGGGCTTTATTTTCTCATGTGAAGTTTCTTTGTGTTATTGTCAGAATATTGTTCCAAGTTAGTCTGAGTGTAATGTTAAAACGTGAGCTGTGGAATTAGAAACCTGTCCACTCCTTCTTGTCTCAACTTAATTGCATCTTCTTCATAGAGGTCACTCAATCTCAACAGTTTCCATGTTTTCCCTTCTCAGACTGTCTTGAGCTCTTTCTTTAGAACATTTATTATGACGAACAAGACTATAATAGTTTATGATTTTTATTATTTTTTTGTGCATCTCTTTCATGGCTTTGTGCATTTCATGAAGAAAGAAGCTCTGGTTGTCTCATTTATTGCTGCATCCTCGGAGGTACAGTGCCTAACACAAAGTAAACTCTCATGATATAATTATTGGAATGAATAAAGAATTAGATTAGGGTCCTGACTTTATCTCTTATGAGCTGAAGGGGCTATGGAATATTTTACTAATCGTATGAGTCTCGGTTTTCTTATCTGTAAAAGGAGCAAAGAATCATTTATGACACAGTGAGGATCTCTTGGAGAACACAATAATAAAAGCACTTTGCCAATGTTAAAGTGCTAAGCCAATATTTATTATTGACTATTGTCATGCTGTTATAATTTGTAATGAGCAAAAGACCAGGAGCATATGTTAAAACCAAAGTTAGTGCAGAGCGTAAAATGTGCTGCCCAGCTTCTGAAGTGACATTGCAGACCCTTATGAGAAAATCTGTGCTAGAAAGCACTGTGCTGCTAAATTGTCAATGAAAACCTTTAATAAGTATTTACGTGCTATCCAGGCTTTCCCCAAACTTATCGTCTGGGACCGTGACTAGTCCTACTCTAACAATTTGGTAATTGCTTTTGCCCAATCTGAGCACGATCTGTTCCGCTACTTTTGAGCTATGCAAGGGTGAAATAAATACAGAACAAGCTTGCAAGCTGCATTAAAGAAACTCAAGATGTGCTTTGCACACAAATAAAAGTTAAAAAATATGCCTGAACTTTCAAAGTCAAAACTTCTACGAGCGGCAGTATCACGAGTAAAACTTGAAAAACCTAGTGGAATCACCCTGTAGTGCTTTGAAATGCAATGTGTGATATTATATCCTCTAAATTGACTTCCTGAGATGAAGCTTGCCCCATCCCCATATCACAAAAGGTCGAAATTAGGATAGCTTTAAATAGTCTTCCCCAAAAAAGATCTGCTTCTCAGGTATGTGTGTGTGTGTGTGTGTGTGTGTGTGTGTATATATATGCACACAAACACACAAAACTATATATATATATGTTTCTTTATATATTTCTCTCTATATATACATTTCTATATATACATATACATTTTTCCCCTATCAAGGCCAATGTAACTAAAACTAACCACATTTTTTCTTTTTACTCAAAGCAAAATGAGCATCCCAGTTTTAGGAATTTGCAGAAAAAGCCTCACCCTACTCATCTACCTAAAAATGTCTTATATTTTTAGGTTATTTAGGTTATTTATATTTGTCAGCATATATTACATTGTATTTTAAAATATAAAGTTTTAGTTTCAATTTTATTCCATTGTGACCATCTTTGAAATGCTTCATGGAATATGGAGTATTTTAAGTACATATAAAAATAATTTCAACCACAGAATGTTAAGCAAGTCAAACTCAGGTAAAATCAGAATTAAAATGACCTACCCTCAGGAAGAGTCATGAAATTTATGACTGAGAATATGTAACAGAGCCTGGATCAGTTAAAATGCCCAGGGCAAAATCTCGGGAAGGTAAAATTTACCAATATATTTGAAGTTGTAACTAAAAAAGCTATAATTTAAACAATTACAATACATGGATAAAATTGACATAGTCATAATCCATTCTAATCATTTTTCCTGGATTATCCTTTATCAAAGATAATTTTAACAATATCAAGAACCATTAACAACAGGAACAACTGGTTTTATTTATCTTAAAATACATAGGTTTACCATCACCTCACACATTACATATTAATACCTTTAATTTATGTCTATATTTAAATTGTAAAGACAACAGTTCTGTTCTCAAATTCTGAATACACTGAATACACGATTAAATTCTTATGAGAGTAACACTATAGTTATCTGTGACTAGATACTGGAGATAAATTAATCTCAGTGACTTTTACTAAATTGCATCACTATAGATGATGTTTCACATGTGAACACTTTGTCTCACAATAGACCAAATATCAGACAGTGAGTTATTTGAGTAGAAATCTGCCATCATGGGAACATTTAACATGACTGATATTTGCTGTTATTAGCTGTGTCTTTAGAAGCTAGCATTACATCACAGTTGTAATACACTTTTCTCATGTTTTGTTTTTCCATGTTGATTATAATTTATTGACTATTCACATCTGGCATTCCTCTTTGATTAGTGCCACATTGTTTTCTTATTACTTTTGTTTGCAATTATTCTTTCTTTAGAATTGTCTCATCCTTATTGTGATTATAGAGGTGTTTGTTTGTTTTGTTTTTGAGAGTTATGGTCTATTTTAGTTCTCTTAATTTTATAGGAACTGAAATTCTTCTAGTTTCTCATATTTTTTACACATTTTTATAACTCCTAAAATTTAGAAGTACTTCATGAAGTAACAACATGCTCAGTCAGCAGTTCATATGATGCTGTTTCACATTTTGATTTCTATTAATTTCAAAGCAGTTGACATGTTTTAAAAATTAAAGACGTAACACTTAAATGCATACAATTCTTATAGTCAGTTCCTACCTGTCACCTGTTAGTATCAGCACATGATCACTGGAAGCTTGCATGTTTATTGAGGTGAATGGCCGCATGAAAACAATGCCCAGCTGAAACTAGGGACAAAACACTAGCAAGAGAAAAGAGACAGAGATAGAATGAGTAACATCTACAAAGAAACAGCGTCTATATTTTATTGAATGTTTCCTATGTGTGAAGTGTAGGACTAGATGCATTATCTCCTTTAACCTCGCAATATACCTGAAAGCTAGGTATTGTTTTTCACCTGTAGTACCGAAGGCTAAAAAAAAATCAAGTAATTTAACTTGTTCACGGTCACTCAACCCATAAATAGATGCTGGCCTGTCTGAGTCCCAAACTTTCTAACAATGCGTTTTATTTTATAAGTTGATACGCTTATAAAAAAAAAAAAAAGTAGTTTGAATGGTGTTCAGAGAAAGATGAACAACAACAACAACAAAAAAAAAACAAACAAAAGAAGTACTCAGCGTCCTTGGAAGACTATCTAAGGAAGAACCATTGAACAAAGCAATGAAAATTGTGCATCTTGGAAAGAAACCGTAATGTGGGGCAAGAATATTTTAACTGGTGTTCCATGGACTGACCGAGTTAGGCCTAAAACCTTTCTACTGTCTGCTCCCTGAAGCCTTACCAGATCCCTTCCAGTTTAATATGACTTCTGATTACCCTAGAAAAGTACCTACATTGGTAGACCTAAAAGAAATTAGTAAATTCAAAGTCAAAGAAATTAAATTAGCTTCCTGATTTGTTGATAATTCATTTGAGAGTTTGGTTAATAAAGTCACCTCTTCTGAGTTAGTTTTTAGTACCTTGAAAACATCGCATTTCCTAACTAGCAAAGCTGAGTTCCAGACTCAATGACTGCAGTGACCAAATGAGGAATTGTCTTTGAAATTGTCTTCACATTTAAAATATGTCTCTGGACAACATCTCCCTCACACTCGTTTCTCTCTTTAAACACAACACTAAAGCCTAACTATCACTACAAGAAAGGGAAAACTTCTAACCACAAGTACTTTTGTTTGAGACTTTGTGTCTCACTTCTTTTTTTTTTTTTTTTTCTTTTTTTTTTTTTTTGAGATGGAGTCTCTGTCACCCAAACTGGACTGCAGTGGCTCGATCTCAGCTCACTGCAAGCTCCGCCTCCCGGGTGCACGCCGTTCTCCTGCGTCAGCCTCCAGAGTAGCTGGGACTACAGGCGCTCGCCACTGCGCCCAGCTAATTTTTTGTATTTTTTAGTAGAGACGGGGTTTCATGGTGTTAGCCAGGCTGGTCTCGATCTCCTGACCTCGTGATCCCCCCGCCTCAGCCTCCCAAAGTGCTGGGATTACAGGCGTGAGCCACCACACCCAGCTGTCCCTCACTTCTAATAAGCATTTCTATGACCCCGGAAGCTTCTAATAATGATCTGTGGTGAGAAATGACAATTTAGGGGAACTTTTCTCTAAATGTTTAAATCTGCAAGTTTGTGTTAGTCTTTCATTCAATCAAGAATATGTCTACTTATATAATTCCAGATATCTAACAGTTTGCTAACTCTAATGCCCGAAATATTGTTTTTGCTCTCTAAATTTTAAAGCTGATTTTTAAAGGGCTACTTTTTTTTTTTTTTTTTTTTTTTGAGACGGAGTCTCGTTCTGTCACTAGGCTGGAGTGCAGTGGCACAATCTTGGCTCACTGCAACCTCTGACTCCCTTGTTCAAGCGATTCTCCTGCCTCAGCCTCCCGAGTAGATGGGATTATAGGCATGCACCACCACGCCCAGCTAATTTTTGTATTAATAGTAGAGACGGGGTTTCACCATGTTGGCCAGGATGGTCTCGATCTTCTGCCCTTGTGATCTGCCCGCCTCGGCCTCCCAAATTGCTGGAATTACAGGCATGAGCCACCGTGCCCGGCCAGTAGGAGTACTTTAATAATTTAATATATATTTTTTTCTGTTCTGAAAGCATCCTCTACTTTCTCTAGGTGTTCTAGAAAGCATCTAAGGGAGAGAGTTTCTCTCTCTACCTCTTTGATATTCCTCCTTTGACTCTTGGCGGCATCCTCTTCTGATATCTGGTCCTTAAATTTTGCAGTTTTCCAGTGGACTGTCATATTGCTCTCTACATTTTGCAATTTTTGTGAGAATTTTCAAAACTTTCATAAATTTAGTTGTAGCA
This sequence comes from Piliocolobus tephrosceles, assembly GCF_002776525.5. Taxonomy (NCBI): domain Eukaryota; kingdom Metazoa; phylum Chordata; class Mammalia; order Primates; family Cercopithecidae; genus Piliocolobus; species Piliocolobus tephrosceles. The sequence continues at coordinate 181,405,323 of NC_045435.1, read as the reverse complement.
AATATGCTGATAATTCCAAACTCTAGTACAGTTCTTCCCTCTCTCGATATTCAGAGTCATTTTGAGTTAGTCACTAGAAATAACTGCAGAGATGCTAATATTTCAAGCGTAATATTCTCCAAACAAAATTCAATACTATCATTTTAATCTTGTATTTCTTGAATATTCCACATCAATTGGCATTTTTGCTTAACCTTATCTTAGAAATTTGGCCTCATCTCTGTCTCAATGTTCTTGACACAAAACAAATAAATTACTATACAATTCTGATATCTTTACCATCTAATTGTATTTGGAGTTTATTCTTTTTCCATCTCAACATTTAATACTCTTCAATCCCTCATAAACTATTACCTGCAATATTACAATAATATAAAAGGTCTCTGTTCCAATCTTGTTCTTCTGAAATCTATCCTTCACACAGACACAAGAATAATGGTTCTGTAATACAAACTTTTTTTTATTACAGCTCTCTAAATAAAACACTTCGGTGTATCCTTATTATGTATAATATAAAATGTAATATTTTCAAAGTGATAGGATTATTCCTTAGGACTTATTAGAATGCAATTATTATTATAATCATCATAATCATTATAATTTTAACCATCTTTAAGGCAAAAGCAAAATCTACTGGACAGAACTATGGATCCTTTGTTCTTGAAACGGACTCTTGTCTGGCCTTCTGTGGCATAATATTCTCTTGTTTTTTCTTTTGCCTTTTGAACATTCCTTGTCTACCTCATTTACATTTTTTTTTTTTCGTGGTTAAATGTTGGAATTTCTAAACATTGAAACCTATGGTCAGTAAAATGTTTAATCTGACTTTCTCCATATACAGGTGACTCCAATTTTTATACCTCCTTCTAGATATCTCCTATCTGGAATTATGAGTATAATTCCAGACTCATATAGTTAAATGAGCATCTCACATATTCTCTGAAGTGTTTTAGAGACCCTCAAATTCAATATGCCCATATCCTCTCTCAGCTCCCCGCTCAGAGGATATGCCAGAGCCTCCTCTAATTCTCCCTATTGCAATGAATAGTATCACCATCCATGTACTTTGATAAGCCAGAAACTTATTAATGCTTCCCTCTCAGTAACCATTGCCATTCAATGCAATCCCATGTTCTTTCAATTTTTACTCCTAATTATCTCTATAATCTCCCTGCTTTTCTCCTTTTCTACCCAGGTACCCTTTGACATAGCAACCAGCATCAGAACACCACAATAGTTTCATATTCTTCTTCATATCCTCTTCCCATTCTAAGTTCTTTGCCACACTAAAACTAGAGAGATATTTTCAAAATGCTGTATGATGAACTATCTGCATCTACCATCAATTAAAACCATTACATTTTCTTTTAAGATAAAGTTAAAATCATTTACAGACATCGAAGTCCATGTGTGCCTTTTTGTGGAGTGTCATCTCACAGGACATCCCCCACTTATTTTGTCTTCCAACTCTGCTGCTCATGCAGCGCTTTTTCCTGTCAGCAGAACTCTATATATGTTGTGCTTTTTTGCAGGTCCTCCCTCTCTCTGTCTGTCTCTCTATCTGATAACTTCACTTCTAACAGAACTTTATAACTCACTTTGACCATAACATTCTTAGAAAACCTTCCTTCATGAAGTCAGATTCCCACAACATCCTAGTTTCAATTTTACATTTACTTACTTGTTTAATGTTTGATCCATCTTTGTCTCACCCAGTAGACTGTGTGCTGTATCAGGGCCTCAATGCATCTGTTCTTCTTCATACTTTGGATTTTTAGAAGCTACCTCCAAATTGGATGCTTTAAATACATTAGAGACCCTCAAAATCAATGGATTAACATTTGGAACTTTGTAATTGCAAAATGCCTTGATGTCATACATTGTGTCACAAAGCAATTCCGTGAGTTAAGTCAGTGTGATTTGCACTTTATAGACGGAGAGACTGGGATGTGACAAATGCCCAAAAGCCCAGTAATAAGGTATTAATGCCACCTTTCTAAATACACTTCAAGACACATAACTGTTAAGATACAAAAACAAACTAATTTACCTCAATTTTAATTGCTTTATTTAGATATGAGTATGAAAGAGCCTAGAGGGGCTTGGAATCAAATCCAAAAAGAAGATTTATTCATGTATTTAAGATCATCATCATCATCATCATCATCATCATCATCATCTTATACTATATAATTATCTTAGTGCTTTGGAACCCTTAGGAATAAAAGCCAATAATTCCATCAGAGAAATGAAAAAGAATATTTTAAATTCTGTTTACTGTTAACTTGGTAATGGCTTTGCTCACTAAACTTGGTGCATATATGTAATAAGTGCTAAGTAAAATATGAAGTTAACAAAAGACTCAAATTAATGTTTTCTAAAGAAAATGTTAAGCAAATTTTACCATAGGAATTTTGTGTTGAAAATATTTTTCTAAGCAGTCGTCTGACACTCTGATAATCAAACAACACTTATAAGCCTACCAAGTGGTCATGTTGTCCCATTTCGGATTGTAGCTACAGGCCAGAACGTGAGAGAAAAGCTGCTGTTGAGGTCTGGCTCTATCAGGGTATTGATGCATGACCTTTGGAGAGGCATTTTACTTTCTGAGATTTTTTAATAAATGGGACAACAATGAAATGATTGCTTGAGTTTGCTGTGAAGAATACAAAACAGCATATCTGATAGCACTCTCTATCTATAGATTGTTGTAATGATGTGATACATATGTGGTTTTATTGAAAGAAATCTCCTCAACTACAGCCAAGCCCATCAAGTTCACTGACAGCCAGAGAGAGCAAGGAGAAATGTAGAGGTTATTTTCCTTTTCATCTCAGGTAGAAAATTCAGGACCACCTAAGAGTTCTTTAGAACCCTGGTTACATAAGGTATCAAAAATGTTCACCTAAACAGTGAAAAGTTAAACCTCCCCTACCTGTTTTGTCTATGAAATGCATGGCACTGAGGTATTTGGTGACATTTTAAGTCGAAATGTGTTATATTTTAGACACACAGCTGAATCAAGTCCCTAGTCCCTTATTTCCTGCAAGTGTCATAATCAGTTTATTTACATTTCCTCTGAAGGCCTTAATTTATTAGTTCTATTTTATGACTCTCATTTAGCAGATCAGTAAACAGATTCAGGGAGTTTAAGTAGCTTACAAACGTCATTCCTCTATAAATGCATTGCTGAATCTTCACAAAATTATACTAATATTTGTTTATTTGCTGTTCTTTGACTTAGTGAAAGTGTCAGTGGCATGAAAGAAACAAGAGTTCTAACTTCTAGAATGGGTGCCCTGCATATTGTCCTACCTATAAGCCAGACTGCTCCTTCACAATCACCCTGATTTTTCATGATGAGTCCCTATCCTTGACAAAGAACCTTTGTCTTTGCAACTTAAATTTCCTCTTTAAATCAACTGTCTTGTTCTCCCCCATGCCAGCTGTCGATTTCCTTCAGGCACCGTTTCCAGGACAATAAGAACATTTGTTTGAATCTCATTTCTAAATCTAGGGAATTGAGTGATAACAGGAATCCTCTGTGAAACTGTTAATTCAGCTTCCTTCACCCCTATGTGCTGCTTCATTTTTACCAACACACACTGGCATTCTAGTGGGAAACAACTGCTAGCAATTTCAGCAGCCTATAGTTTTTGCCAGTGGAGAAATGGACTCCATCAATTCCAAGTCTCTGAGAGGACTTTGGTTGGCACAGTCAGGTGTGGATATCTACCTATGGCCCTAGCAAGCATAGCTGGTGTGGGGAGGGGCCTCACAGAGCTCAGGTGGCTGGTGGGAAAGTAGTTTTCAGGAGGTGGAGGCAGTATGGAAGACAATTATATCAATGTCCATGGCAACTCCTGCTCCTGGAGAGCAGGCCATGCTCCCACCTGAAAATATTCTCTATTCTACCCTTTCCTCTATGTTACCATTAGGGCTCCCTTCAGTTGCTTGGAGAATAGTCTGTTTAAATAAATTATTCTCATCATGTGGTCTGAGCACCAGTGGGGATTCCCGAGAGCCTTTTAGGGCATTCATGAGGTTCTTACTTTTCCAATAATATAACTCTGTAAGTCTGGTTTTTCTTCATATACTTAAACCAAAAGAACGTATCACAAGAAATTGACTATGGAAATAGACATGATCATACAGTTGTTGTCTGTGGTCAGACGTCAAATATATTTGCAGAAAGGATAAAGCAATGTCACCCTTCTCAATACCTTTTATTTTTGAGAAAATAGAAGTTTTTTAACATAAAAGCTTGGTACTATTTTATGTTAAACTTGGTATTTAACATAAAATGTGAATCACCATATAATGAGTAGATTATAGATATTTTAAAATTTATTTATAACTGGGGTTTTAATTTCTGATATGATAACTGTTGCTATGATACACATAAACAGAAGCTCTTTGGAGTCCTCTATGATTTATAAAACTGAAAATAAATACTGAAACCACAATGTTTGAGAACCACTAGTTTAGATTATCTTTACTTACTTTGAAGTCAATAGAATTAATGGACTTTTAAATAAATATAGAAGGAAATATTACCCAGGTTTTTGAAATTCTTGCTGGGGAGGTAAATATATACCGCCTTTGTTCAACTGGTAGTGGCTTTCTGGAGGTCTGTTCAAAACAATCTGGGAAAAATGCTAAAATCAATTAATTGTGTTCATCATAGAGTCAGGAGAGCAGAGTCACCTTTGCCCTCTGTGGATCACGTAAACATGTGATTCACAGATATAACAACAGTATTTCTTCAAGACGAAGATGCCTGTGGGTCTCAATGGAATTCACAAGGCCCTAATGTAAAAGCTACTTAAAACTTTATAGATTAATCATTGTATATGTAAATTAAGAGGCCTAAAAACTGCAATAATAAAAATAATGACAATAGTATGGCAATAGCTAAAATATATTTTCTTCCTATGCATCAAGCACTTACATGTGGGATGAAGCCACAGAAAAGCAAGGAACTGACACAAAAGTAATAAGTTTGAAGATGTGATTTGATCCTGATATTCTGACTCCAAACTCAAACATCAGAGCCACATTACACTACCTCCATTTTCTGTAGTAGATTATGAAAATGGTTACAAACTTTTCACCTGACATCAAGAGGCAGAGCCTATGTATTCCTTCTCCTCTTAATCTTTGATTTGAATTATTAAATAAAATGCAGCCAAATGCCGTTTTTGTGACTTTTGAGGCTGAACCTTTCCATTCACCCTTTGAATATCTTGCCCTGGCCACTGGGGTTAACCTATTGAAGAATGAGAAAGTACATAAAACAGACCATTCTATCTAGGCCATCTTTGAACAGCATGCCCTCAACCAGTCTGGAAGCTGACTCCTGACAAATGAATGTGCCCGGTTGAGACCAACCAACCCTGGCACAGGTCAGCCGAACTGTCCAATTGAGCCCAGTGCAAACTGGCAATGATAAAATTGTGAGATTAATACATGTACATCTTTAAGTTTTAGCATGACCTGTTATGCAGCCTGACTGATAAATGTCTCAAGAAGAAATAAAAAATAGATGCTATATTATCTGATAAAATTTAAAAAGAAGAATAATCATATCCTTGAACAGTAGGAAAAAAGAAAGATGACTCTGTAGGATAAGAAATGTTACAAAAAGCTACAGGACTTCCTTTGTATTTTCAGGTGAGCTACCTGCCCTTACTCATTCTTTGATATAGTTTAATATGTGAAGGACCTAAAAGAAGCATAATTCAAAGAAGTCAAGATATTTTAAATTTGGGAAAAGAAAGAATTGAAGGATGGAAGAAGGAGTAAAAGTAGAAAAATAGGAGGAAAAGAAAAAAAAAGATTTAAATATGAAAGGAAGCAAATATCAACTTCTCTGTTTTATTTTCAGCATCTCCGGGTCTTTCAGGTTAGCAAGGGGAAAAAAAAGTTTCTGCCTTGGGAAGAAAAATAGAAAAGAAAAATTTAGAGAAAATGTGCTGATGTTAGGTGTGCTTGGTTATAAAAGAGCAAGAGCCAGATTTGAAAATATGGCAAAGGCTAACTGCGGCTTTATGTCCTATATATAAATCCCGAGAGTGGAATTTTACTTGGGGATGATAGCACTTGTGGAAACGGCATCTTGGAATATAAAGAACAACCCTGGTATACACAGAGCAGACTCTCTTTTAGCTGGGGACAAATCATCCTAGAGGGGCCTCCAATCTTACCTAGTCAGCAACCTCAATCTAGAATTCATAGTCACTTGTGACAAATTGAACACCAATTTGCTTATTTTCCACTCTTTGTTGCCTTTTTTTAGTCCGACTAAAACATTCAGGGGGTTACGTGTGCCTTAAATATGCATATGAGAGAGGAATTTGATGTTCTTCTCATGTTCTGTCTTTCATGCGGACTATGTAGTTACAGTTGTTCTGTATTAAACTATGTATGAAAAAAATGAGTACAGAGAAGTGCAGTGATATAAATTGGGGAAACATCTCATGATGGTAGAGCATGGTCCCTCAAAAATCTTCTGACTTCTCCCTCAGCAGTTCAGTACAGGCTCAAATGTTAAGCTAAATTGATTAGAAGAAGAAAATGGGAAGGGTTTTCAGAGGCTAATTCACTTTCTCTTATATAATATTGAACCTGCTATTGCTCTTTTACTAAAACAGAGTTGCCAATTTTATTATTAGAGCCTTGGTTAGAGATTAGCTCTTGTTGGGTGGAGTTGCTGTACTTTGAATGCAGGAGACCATGTTCTTTCTCTCTTTTTAAGTTTCATACTTGAAATTTTGGCAGAATATGCCCTCTGAGAAAGGTGACTATCTTCTTTGGCATTTCTATCTAAAAAAAAAAAAATCCTAAGAACTTATCAAATTAAATCTTTAAAATTAAAATATAAGCTATCGCTTACTACATATACCATACTGGAGGCCAGACTAGACCAAAGATGAGCTTTGGACAAACATATTCTTATTTAGTGATTTATGATCCAGTTTTAGGATGGTTTTCAGCCTGAGTGAGCCTAGAATGTTCAATTGGTTTTAGGTGGATCCTGAGGCCTTGGGAATTTTATCTTGGCCTAGAGAATCAAGAATAGAAGGTCTCCTTCAAGACAGTGGGGTTACACAATTACCTGTGTCAATAACTTAAAATGGTCTTAGTCCAGCAATGTGTTCTTACATGAGTTTGCCATTCCTTAGAATCATGAATATTCCGTAACTAGCAGATTTGAAGAATGAAAATCACTCCGAATCTATTATGATACAAACTGACTAACTGGGAAGACTGCATGATATTTTCATGATTTAAAGATTAAAAAATAACTGCTCGATTTTTGTTTCCCTAATGGTGTCCTATATAATACTAAACATCCTAGAGATGCTATAGATATGAATCAATATTTTCTTCAGAAAGTATCCCTGTCTCCAAAACAGACTCTTATATAGTGTATATAAATATTTACAATTATATTAAATATATACAATTATATTTACAATTATATTCTTGGACAAAGTTAATTATTACAGAATCAATATAGATCAATTTTTAAATGTAATCTCAGATTCCATCTTTAATTCATCTTATAAAATCAAAAGTGTACAAAGTAGTACTTTGACGGGAAAACATGAACTCTTACTTTAGAGGCAAATATTGGCATGCTGAGGAAAATTCTACCCCTACAAATATCCAAGCTGAGGATTTGTGTAAAGAAATGGAAAATCTGGGGCAATATCAGACCCGAGAGCCGCAGCCATCATATCATCCATGAACAGTGAAGTAAGTCTTAAGCAAAAATGAGCACCATATTTAAATATTTCTGAGTCAATTCCATGGATAAATATTTAGAGGAAAATGATTTTATAATGTGAAATTTTTATTGCAATTAACTGCACTCTCAGAGCTAGTGTAACAGTTTCATCAGAGTAAATTGATGAAGAAGAATTTTATTCTGTAAGTTCTGTCCTTCCATGTGCTGCAAATCGGGCTCAGTTACATGTTAAATATCTGTACGCTTCGCTTTGCTCATCCTTCCTCCCACAAAGCTCAGAGCTCAACTGATAGTTGCAGTAACTATCTCTAGCTCAGGGTTTTTTTCTGTTTGTTTTTGTTTTATGGTACCATTATACTCATTCCCTCCCTTTATAGATCACCTGCTTCTTTAACTTCAGCAAATGCACAATTTAATCAACTGTTCACAAATTAGTATGTTGACTGAATCCCACATTTTCACTTTTGAGTTGGGTATTGAATTTTGTATCAAAGAAGTAAAAAGTGGTTGGGCATATACATATCCTTAGAGAATGTTTAGTCTGCTTTTTATCTCAGGTTCAAGTGTTACAAGCTACACATGGTCATTTGAATAGTGGAGATTTTAAAATAGCTCCTGATTACTTAACACATAAATCTGGTTTTGCTCACTCCATGAGAAAAGAACCTTCATTCTAGCTTATGAAAGTGCATAATATGGCCAACTGCTTCTGTCAGCAGAGAGATCCCACACTTCCTCCATTGATTCACTCCATTGCCCTATCTTCTTCCCTACAGTTTTAAAGCCCAACTATTTTGGTATAAGTTCTTTGAGATACGGAAAAGATTATGCCATCATGTTCATCTCTCATCCAATTGAGGTGTCTTTTATAAATAATTTCAACTCTTATTTTAGATTCAGGGGATATATGTGCAGATTTGTTACATGAGTATATTGTGTGATGCTGAGGTTTGGGATACAAATGATCCTGTCACTTAGATAGTGAGCATAGAATCCAATACTTACATTTTCATACTTTGCTCCCTGTCTTCCTGCGAGTAGTTCTCAGTGTCTATTGTTTCCATCTTTAAGTTCATGAGTACGGTGTTTAGCTCCCACTTATAAGTGTGAACATGTAGTATTTGGTTTTCTGTTTCTTCATTAACTGACTTAGGATAATGACCTCCAACTGCATCCATGTTGCTGCAAAGAACATGATGTAGCTTTTTTTTTATGGCTGCATAGTATTCCATGATGTATATGTACCACATTTTCTTTAGCCCACCACTGATGGGCACCTAAGTTGATTTTATTTTTTGCTATTGTGAATAGCACGGTGATGAACATATGTGTACATGTGTCTTTTTGGTAGAATGATTTATTTTCTTTTGAATATATACCTAGTCATACGATTGTTGGGTTGAATGGTAGTTGTAAATTCTTTGAGACATCTTCAAACTGTTTTCCACGATGGCTGAACTAATTTACATTCCCACCAACAGTATGTAAGTATTTCTTTTTCTCTGTAGCCTTGCCAGTAACTATTGTTGCTTTACTTTTCGTAATAGACATTCTTGTTTTTTGTTTTTGTTTTTGTTTTTGTTTTTTGGGATGGAGTTTCGCTCTTATTGCCCAGGTTGGAGTGCAGTGGTGCGATCTCTGCTCACCAAAACCTCTGCCTCCCGGGTTCAAGCAATTCTCCTGCCTCAGCCTCCTGAGTAGCTCGGATTACAGGCATGCACTACCATGCCCGGCTAATTTTGTATTTTTAGTAGAAACGAGTTTTCTCCATGTTGATTAGGCTGATGTCAAATTCTGGACCTCAGGTGATCCAGCCACCTCGGCCTCCCAAAGTACTGGAATTACAGGCGTCAGCCACCACGCCCAGCCTTTTTTTTTTTTTTCCCTGACAGTGTCTCACTCTTATTGCCCAAGTTGGAGTGCAGTGGCACAATCTCGGTTCACTGCAGCCTCAAGTTCCTGGGCTCAAGTGATCCTCCCACCTCAGCCCTCCAAGTAGTGGGGACTACAGGCATATACTACCACATCCAGGTTTTTTTTTTTTTTTTTTTTTTTTTGTATTTTAGTACAGATGGGGTTTTGCCATGTTGCCCAGGCTTAATAATAGACATTCTCACTGGTGTGAGATTGTATCTCATTGTGGTTTCGATTTGCATTTCTCTAGTGCATAGCAATACTGAGGTTTTATTTAAATATGTTTTTTGGCTGCTTATATGTCTTCTTTTGAGAAATGTCTGTTCATGTATTTTGCTCACTTTTCAATGGGGTTGTTTCTTGATTGTGAAATTGTTTATATTGCTTATTAATTCCGGACATTAGATCTTTGTCAGATGTGTAGCTTATGAATACTTTCTCCCATTCTGTATGTTACCTGTTTACTGTGTTGATATTTATTATGCTGTGCATGGGCTCTTTAGTTTAAGTTAGAGATGGGAGTTTTAAGATTTGACAGTGGAGGAATACAAGAACAGAAGCCTTCAGAGAGGTCTGATGTCATATACGAGCAGCAAAATACAACAAAAGATTCTGCATCATGAAGCTAAACATTTTCTGCTATAACTTCTGTATCATACCATGCCAGAAAGAGTGTAGATTCTTCCCAGAATTGAAACATGTCAAAAATCCATCCCATTATTTTCCTAGCCTCAGTGAGGCCCAGGAAAAGAGAGAGGTAGGTGAGAGTTGGAGAATCCACTGCAAGTGAAAAGAAAGTACTGGGAGGCCGGAGTAGATGGTACACCTGGGAATCAAGAAAAGAAAGAGTCAATGTAGAGCTAGCAAAGAGTTCCCTCTTTACAAAGTTTAGGCTTCAAAAGAAAGGCATCTGATGTTTGGTCACATTCTTAGCGTCTGGTACTGTGCGTGATACATCTTAGACACACAGCAAATAACGTTGAATTAACTATTTAGGTAAAAATAACAAAATAGATGTAGACTACATTTCCATTCAGTACAGACATAGACACTGAGCTCACATCTATTTTTTTTTTTTTTTTTTTTTCTAGCTCTGTATCCTTAATTCTTCATGGCACAGGTCATTTGGAGAATCTGGGGGGAAAAAACGGTATAAAACTCTTTCCCCAAAATGCAGCTACAAAATTTTACCCTCATTTTGGGGCTCATGAATCTTCCAAAGCTCATCCAAAAAACTGATAATCCTTTGTGGGGAGGGATTGGGAGAACAGTAATCTCTTCATATGTTTAAGATGCTAGAGAGTTTCCACTCTACAATTTTATTCAAATAAAATATCAGTCTTTGTAAGTTCCTCATAGAAATTGTCATTCTTTCTCATTTTTCTCATGTTTCACTGTACTAAATTGCTTTAAAATGGCTCATAAGCATGCATAGAAGTTAGATCCACATAGCTATGATAAAACATTGACATTTCTAAGTATGTATTGGAAAGCCACCTAGCCACCCAAACCCACAATAATTTGTGGCCACATTGAGTGGCTCTAGATTGATGTAACACTTTTTATACTCTTAAGATGTCTACTAGGATTGCAGCTAATGCCGTATCTCTCTGTGAAAAAGGCTCTGGTGGGAAGGAGGCAAATACAGCAATGGACAATGTAAGCTGAGCTCAGCAGCAGGTAATGGATCTGAATGCAGCAGCACGTCACACTTGGATCTAATTTTTGGAAATAGTACCTGGCAACTCAAGAAGCAGAATGTACTTGCACTCAGGAGATATTCATTTATATAGCTATATAATGATTGTACAAGTCAAAGTTGAAAGAAAATAGAGACTTCAGAAAGCTATATAATTTTAGATGAAACAATTTTGACATGTTTGACTTAATCACAAACTCCTAGGAGTGTTGTAACACAGAATTTTTAATAAAACAAGGGGAAAATGCCTTATAGTCTCCCCTGTTTGAATTAAGTCAGAAGTCAGGAAGGAATCTCTTGAGGTTGACTGCTACAAAACCATGGAATGGGTTCATAGAAGAGAAAGGTTCTCAATTGTGAACCTGATTCTGTCAGAATCACCTGAGGAGTTAAAACCCATGTATACCTGCAGTCTCCCTCTTCCCTTTCCATAACCTGGGGTGAGGTTAGGAGGTAAGTGCTGGACAAACTAAGGAGAAAAACAACATTTACTAGGTTTTATTGTGTACCTATTATGCATTTCACCTCTATCATATTCATATTGCATAAGAAATATTTTCCCTGGGAGAAAGTATAGCTTGCTGGTCAAACAGATAGATTTAGAAACCCAATGACCTAGGTTTATGTTCTGGTGCTCTCCCTTAGAGACTATGTGACTTGGATGAGTTCTTTATCCTTTACATATTTCAACTCCCCCTCTTTAAAAAGGAGATAGTTTTCATCTGAGTTTTTGGGTGATGATGGGGATTAAAATGGAAGAATTTAGATAAAATATGTGGAACAGTATTTGGCACACAGTGACCACTGAGCAAGTGCCGGGAATCCCTCTTAGGAAATTTTACAAGAAAGAAAATGGGAGGTTTAGAAGATGAAGTGGCAGTTAGCTCAAGGTCATGCAGGGATGGAGATTTTATAATGAGTCTAGCACACTTTTATGCTGGGGCTCATACAATCTAACGTTGAGGTGGGAGGCTGGATTCACTGTCTTTTCAAGATCATGAGAGACTTTTGATTCTGTCATTTACTTAACACAGGAGAGCAGAACTCCACCGTCATTTTCAAATGAATTCCTTCTTGTGAATATGAAAATAAATAATAAAATATAATGTGGCAATTATTTATGTGAAAATAATCTTATTTAATATTAATAGTGTTTTTCTTGGCTTCTTTGCTTCAATCTTATGACTGCACACAAAAGAAATCTAAACGTTTTACAAATTTTTTTGCTATGTACGTTGGAAGAGTCAGGGATTTTCAAGATCAGGGCGCAGAACCATATCTTGTGTTTATTTCATATTCCCTAGTAGTTCCCTTGTCCACTGCTCCTGAAGTTCAGGAAATATTGGTCACCATGATGGTCTACAACTGGTGTTGCGTAGTGTGTATCTTAGGGTTTCCTTGTTATCAGTTCCTGACAAAATTGTCTAGATATCACAGTTGTTCTACCCTAATATTCACACCTACCCCCAGCAACATTATCCCTGGGCACAGGGCTTCTGGGATTTTCCCTGGGCTCTAAGTTCTAAATTACTTTCCAGCCAGATATATTTCCTGTCTGAAACTTTGCTTCTGATCTTAGGGAAACTTTGCTTCTGATCTTGCCTTGAAGACTGAGACCTCCCCTTGCTTGCTACCAACTCTTGCCCAGGACAGACATAAATTCCATTTCTTCCTTGCTTTATGCCCCACACTGTAAGCTAAGGCTGTCTCTTCTATATCAAAAATCAGTCTTAAATAACCTATTCCTGGACAGAGGTGAGCACTCACACAGAATCCATTTGATTCAATTTGATCCATTTCAATTTAATTCAATACAGTTCAAGTACTCTGGGCATTTGCTTTAAGATTAGTCCTACATTCAGCACTATTTGTCCATTGACCAAATAGAGGATAAAAATGCATAATAAGGATAAAATATCACATATCAGTATAAATATTCTGTCTTTCTGTTCCTCTCAATTTTAACTTTAAATAAACTCCACTTACCTATTTTATTTCCCTACCCCTAGAACAAGCTATCAGGCTTTTTAAGAGTCCTTGTCACATAAATGCAAGGATCTGGTTTGAGGTATCACCAGAGATCTGACAACTGCTTTGGAAACAGAGTAATAGCATGTTTTTCCCATGGGAGCCATGGGCAATTTGATTCATTTCACGTATTTGTGAGAGAGTGTGTGTGGATGGGGTGTTCGCCTCTAAAATGCAGCTGACAACGAGTATTTGCAAAAATTAAACTATCTCTATCAGTGTGCATGAAATGTCATGTCAAATTTCACCTCTTAAACCTTGCTCCTGCTTTGTGGGCAGTAGATGTAAGAAGTGGCATATGCACACATCCATACCCATCTGCCCACACTCCCACGCTCACACATTTGGAAGTTGCTCACAGGTTGCACGCTGGTAAATACAAGACACATCTGCAAAATGTCTGCACCAGTGACATCTGATATTCTTGTGCCAGTCACTCCCCCAGAGATGAGATTTACATAGCAACAGACCCAGCAGGGTCCATTAAATTTCTCCTTACTCCTTCCTAGGGGCAGTGAGTGCCTATTAAGAAACCCCAATGGCTCTGTATGTTTTTCTGAGTCATCACTTGCTCTTTCAGCTGGCTGCCTCACCAGTACTCCCTCATGCTTGGTCTCTCTCTCTCTCTTTCGGGACTGGTATGCATGGCCACGCATTGTTAAACATTCCACACTCACACTAAGGTTGGTGTGACAGCTGGGGATCAGGCAGAGATCTGCAATGTGGTGGCACTCATGCACCTGTTGTTGGTAGTGAACTTCTGGCTGCCATTCAGTCAGCAGCTCTTAACTACTAAGGTGCCAGGACGAAATGAAATGCAACTGAAAAGTCATGCCCCATCACAAAGGTATGGTCCTAGTCAAATACCTTATACTTAAACCGATATGATTTTGCATGTCCCCACCCAAATCTCATATTGAATTGTAGTTTCCATAATCCCCATGTGTTATGGGAGGGACCCAGTGGGAGGTAATTAAATCATGGGGACAGTTACTTCCATGCTGCTGTTCTCATGATAGTGAGTGAGTTCTCATGAGATCTAATGATTTTATAGGGGGATTTTCCCTCTTTGATTGGTACTTCTCTCTCCTGCTGCCATGTGAACAAGGACATGTTTGCTTCCCCTTCTTCCATGATTGTAAGTTTTCTGAGGCTTCCCCAGCCATGGAGAACTGTGAGTTAATTAAATCTATTTCCTTTATAAATTGCCCACTCTTAGGCTGTTCTTTATTCCAGCATGAAAGTGGGCTAATACAGTAAATTGGCACCACAGAGAGTGGAGTGCTACTACAAGGATACCCCAAAATGTGGAAATGACTTTGTAACTGGGTCACAGGCAGAGGTTGGAACAGTTTGGAGGGCTCAGAAAAAGGCAGGAACATGTAGGAAAATTTGGAACTGATGCAGGATTATTTTGCTCCTTAGTTCAACTAAATCTGGGTTCTTGTCTGGCAACCAGGAAAAATTAGCCATGAGGACACATTTCTGGGAGAGGAGAGTGAAATTCATTAAGTGAAAGGGGAGCTCTCAGCAAAGAGAGGGTTCCTGCCAGCCAACTCCCACCTCACAGATTGAATACCAGGCTACCACACTGAGCTGAACTGAGGGGATCAAGCTGAGAAGCTGAGGAGGCCAAGCTCTTCTCCTGCATAAGACATGGTTTCCTGGTGGCCCCACCCCATTCCCACAGTGCATGTGGGCCTCCAGTTCATTGTGGGGATGCCCAGGCAAGCCCACTGTGCAGGTTTCTTTAGCTGCACAAAAACATCTGGTGTAAACATTTGTAGGGCAGGTCAGAGATTCTCTGGGGACCCTTGCTTGTCTGCCCCCTGCCTCTCCCAGAACTTCCTAGAGACTTGTTGAATGACTTTAACTAAAATGCTGGTAGTGATATGGACAATGAATTCCAGGCCGAGATGGTCTCAGATGGAAATGAGAAACTAATTGGGAACTAATGTAAAGGTCACTCTTGCTATACTTTAGCAAAAAGACTGGCAGCTTTTTGCCACTGCCCTAGAGATCTGTGAGACTTTGAACTTGAGAGATGATTTAGTATCTGGCAAAAGAAATTTCTAAGCAGCAAAGCATTTAAGAAGTGACAGAGCATAAAAGTTTTGAAAATGTGCAGCCTGACAATGCAGTAGAAAATAAAACCCCAATTCTGGGGAGGAATTCAAGCATACTGCAGAAATTTGCATAAGTATCAAGGAGCCAAATGCTAATTGACAAGATGACGGGAAAATGTCTTCAGGGCATCTCAAAGACCTTCATGGCAGCCCCTCCATCACAGGCCCACAGGCCTAGGAGGGAAAAATAGTTTCCAGGACCAGGTCCAGGGGCTCCCTGCTGTGTACAGCCTAGGGACTTGGTGCTTTGTTTCCCAGCAGCTCCAGCCATGACTAAAAGGGACCAAAGTACAATTCAGGCCATGGCTTCAAAAGGTTTAAGCCCCAAGCCTTGGCAACTTCCATGTGGTGCTGAGCCTGTAGGTGCACAGAAGTCAAGAACTGAGGTTTGCGAGCCTCTGCCTAGATTTCAGAGGATGTATGGAAACTCCTGGATGTCCAGGCAGAGGTGTGCTGCAGGGGCAGAGCCCTCATGGAGAACCTCTGCTAGGGCAGTGCAGAAGGGAAATGGGGGTTGGAGTCCCTACACAGAGTCTGCACTGGGGCATGGCCTAGTGGAGTTGTGAAAAGAGGGTTACCATCTTTCAGACCCCAGAATGGTAGGTACATTGACAGCTTGCACCACATGCCTGGAAAAGCTGCAAACACTCAATGCCAACCTGTGAAAGCAGCCAGGAAGATGACTGTACTCTGAAAAACAACAGGACTGGAGCTGCCCCAGGTCTTGGGAACCCCCTCTTGCATCAGTGCTACCTGCATGTGAGATATGGAGTCGAAGGAGATCATTTTGGATCTTTAGGGTTTAATAACTGTCCTATTGGATTTTTGAACTTGCATGGGGCCAATAGCCCCATTTTTGGGCAATTTCTCCCATTCATAATGGGTTTATTTACCCAATTCCTCTATCCCCATTGTATCTAGGCAGTAACTAACTTGGTTTTGATTTTACAGGTTCATAGGCAGAAGGGACTTGCCCTGTCTCAAATGAGGCTTTGAACTTGGAGTTTTGAGTTAATGTTGGAATGAGTTAAGAATTTGGGGGACTGTTGGAAAGGCATGATTGTGTTTTGAAAAGTGAGGACATGAGATTTGGGAGGGGCCAGGGGCAGAATGATATGGTTTGACTGTGTCACCACCCAAATCTCATCTGGAATTGTAGTTCCCATAATCCTCACCTGTCATGGGAGGGATCTAGTGGGAGGTAATTAATTCATGGGTGCAGTTACCCCCATGCTGCTGTTCTCATGATAATGAGTGAGTCCTCATAAGATCTGGTGGTTTTATAAGAGACTGTTCCCCTTTTGATGGGCTCTTCCCTCTTTGCTGCCATATGACGAAGGATGTGTTTACTTCTTTTTCCACCATGATTGTAAGTTTCCTGTGGCCTCCCAAGCCATGCAGAACTGTGAGTCAATTAAACTTCTTTCTTTTATAAATTACCCAGGATCAGACACTTCTTTATAGCAATATGAAAATGGACTAATACATAAACCCTACCATTAAAACTCTTCCCTTGGAGAATCACTGTTCACCTTAGCCTATTCGTGACACTGATAATGTTTGCAATAAAAATCTGTTTAACTTTTTTTGACGTGTGTCCTCCAAATATCTTGACTTTTGAACTCCCTACCTTCCACAGATAGTTCCCTAAGTATATACACATACATAAACACACATACATGTAGCACCCATTAACCAGAATTATGGGCAAATAATACTTGCATTTTCCTAAATCTGGGTTTTCTTGATTACTTGAGAAGCATATATTATAGTAGCTATAGCTCATGACCTAGCAGTGACCTTCAGCAAGTTTAAAAATAGTGACTATCTTAACAAGTTGTTGTGAAAGTTCAGTATAACAAAAGAACTAGACACAACATCAGGTTCCTTGTAAGCAGGTAATGAACATTAATTATTGTTAATTTCCTATGTAGACTATGTTTTTGGAAGTCCTAAATTATTCTTGTCAGTTACATTGTTTACTTTTTTCCCTACATGGTCAATTTTAAATATTTCTCTTTTTAAAGCTTCTGCCAAAATGATGTTTCTTATTAGTGTTAAGTCTAGGATTTATTTTTTGTCAGCAGGGTAACCAGTGCAGTGACCTTCTACAAACCAGTCATAGATACATCTTGCTCCGACTCCAGCTGAGCTAAGGCTGGGCCTAGAGCACTAGGACTCAGCTCCTGCAGTGTCACCTAAGTAGCTCCTGCAGTGTCACCTAAGTTCGTCTTTACTAAACTTGCATGTTTTTGGGAAAATAAAGGAGGGGATATCTAAAGCTCTGGACAACCTTGAGAAGCTCAATTTTTGCCACCCTGAAGAAAGTATAAGGATAGAGATTTAATGGAGCTGCTGCTGCTGGGTCTGTTGCTCTTGTAAGTCTCTCCTCTGGGGAAGTGAAGGGCACAACAATATCGGATGTCAGATTTTAAGGGAAGGAAGTATCTTCATCTCCTCTCCTGAACCACTAACTGAGATTATCCATTGCTTGCTGCCAAAAGAAAGACATAAATAAAAACAAAACTGAAAGTAAACAATAAAGCAAACAAAACATGCAAACAATGAAACCAAATCAAATCTTCTCAATTTAAACTCTGGGCTTAGCATGCCTCCTGTTGTGTTTTGATATTTTTGGGGTCATAAAAAAGTAAAAAGGTTATTTTATTTCCAGGGCCTTATAAAGCCAGATGGTAGGGGCCTCATCTATATTTTGGATACTTCTGGTATCCTCCACTGATTTAAGCCAGATTTAGACTCACCTCATACTAGGTTAAAAAAAAAAAAAGTGTTCTAAACATATGGAAATAGAAGCAGAATGGCAAGGCCTGGACTGAGATGAAGCAAGTGGGGCATTTGCATTGTCTGAAAAATTTAAGAAGTGCCAAAAATCTTAGTAATTGAGGTAAACAATATTTTAAAACAATATTTTAAAAAAATGAATGCAAAAAAATTGATGATGAACAAAATATCAAAATTTTAAATAAAGGCAAGATCAGCATTACTGAATATTTCTTTTACCTTAGACACTAAGATAGTTAGGCAAAGCACTGTGGGATGGAATTCAAATGTAGGAGTGATAGGAAAAAATTAGGTCAACAGTAAAAATTAATTGACAATTTCCATCAGACTAATGTTTATCAAGCTGATAAAATTCTAAGAAGCTGTATCTGACAGCAAAAATAGTTACTGAGAAAAATGTATAAGGAAACATCTTCCTAATTGTCTTAGCAAGCAAGATCAACATACATACTTTTCCCAAAGCAAAAGGGGACAGTGCGGTAGGAGAAAGGAAGATGTCTTGGATAGCTGTTGTTACTTTTCATGCGATCTTTTAAACTTCAAGATGTCCAGAATTATTTGTATTATTTTATTGCTAAGCAAATGGAACTTGGAGAGTAATTCTCAAATTAAAAACTTACATGGGAAAAGAGCAAGAATTTAGCTCTAGAATTTGCTCTAAAATCTTTGTTATTTTTCCTCCACTCTCTTTTGTGTGTGCCTTGGCTTTTTTATTTATAAAGTAGTAATAGCACTAATTCTTACCATTTCTTTTTAGTGCATAATGGTTGTAAACTCACTTTAAGCTACAAATACACAACAGAAATATAAAGTTTGTTTATTTTTTAATTCATTACCTATTTTTTGAGTATCAGGAAGTCAACTATTTTTGATCTGAAATATTGCAGGGTTGGGGAATAAGGAAGCTGCCATTTTGATTTTAAGGTTCACAGATTTGCAGGTCCTAAACACTTGAGTTCAGTAGTCTCAATTTTCCTTCTATCTCATGTTGGAAACAAAAATGTAGCTGCTTTATTTCTAGAATACACTGCCTTGAATCGATTATGAAGGCTGATAAGACATTATCTAGGCAATTTTCCAAATTTTTGCTGTTTCTTTGCTCCTAAGAGATTTGGTCCACAGGTAAAGATAAATCATCATATCTTAGAAATTTCCCCCGCCATTTTTCCTTTTTATTCCCCACTTCACCAATACAACAGAGTTTCTGCAGTAGGGTGACTGTCAATATTCCCCGGAGTGTCTCTTGAATGAGTAGTCAGACCTTACTCTAGATTTCATGGCAGCTGGAAATGGAATCTGTGTTTCAGATGATGAGCACTGGCTTTTCTGATTTGTTGATAAGTTCAAATTCATAGCAGGATTGTGAGGAATGCTGCTTCAGTTGCATAATTTGCTTATATGTAAATAACTTAGCATATTTGAAGTACAGTCTTTTATAACAAATATCTCTAGTAGGTAGTTTATTATTTATTAATCTAATGACTTAAAATTTCATGATAAAAGATTTAGTGCAAGAGAATGTCTAGCATTGCCCAAATTACTACTAATTGGTTGCTAATAGCTGTTACACTGGCTAGGTGTATAATTATGTAAAATTATACTGATGGCCTCAGGTGAGCCACTCTTTGGGAATGGAAATGTACTTGAGCAAGCAGAAACAAACTCAGAGTACTCAGACAGGTTCTTTTAAATATGTTATCTCCCTTGACCCAAACTCTTTCAGTTGAAGAGGAGAGTTCCTATGAAGGTCTAACTTTTGATGTTGTTTTGAAAATATATCTTCATAGGAAAAAGTATCGCAAACTAGGTAAATGGTTAAAAGTGTGGGCATCAACATCAGATACCCTGGCTGTACATTTTCACTTCTTTACTTTCAAGAACATCTGTTGTAACTTTGGACAAGCAATTTTACCTCAGTGACGCTTGCTTGCCTCACATAAAAAATACAGTTGTGAGATCTAACTAATAGTGTTGTTGTGAGAACAAATGAAATCATATATATGTGATGGCAAAAAAATACTAATAAAGAAATGCTCAGAGATGTTGTCTCCCCATCCCAGTCTACCACCGAGAATGCTTTCGTTGCTAACCTAGCTTTCAAATCTTAGATTCCTTCTGTGTGATCTGTCTCTGGTAGAGAAGCCTTTTGTGATGCAGAATAATCCAAAAGAGATTGAGCCTAAGACTCAGGAGGAAGATGGGAAGGACTTAAAGAAATGAAGTCAACAGATATAAAAGAAAAAAGAAGTAGGCAAGGAAGGAGAGTGTAGAATGGGAGTCTGGAGAATGTACGGATGCCAAGAGTTAAGAAAGTAACAAAAGCAGCTACCAGAAGTTTGTATTTGTTTTCTTTGAGGGACTGAAAAAAGAATTGGGCTTCTTATTTTATTTTATTTCATTTTTGACTGTTCTACTTTGAAACTTTGCATATGACCTTACTAAGGAACCTATTTAGTGCCCTTAATAACATATGATTAGACATGTAAGGTGAATATTATTGAACATGGCTCATAGGAAATCCAAAATAAACAAGAACTTTTATAATAATAATAATAATAATAATAATAATAATAATAATAATATAATGATGATGGTTATATCTGGAGTAAAATTCCAGCAAAAGCTTCATTGAATAGGCATGTCTTATTAACATATCATTACAGAGACTTGTATAATTGGAGCACTTAGAAAAAAATGAATATTTTGTCATCCCTTTCTTATGTGGATCACCTCAGAAAATATATTTCATTAGAAAAACTATTAGAGTAGCTTTCCATTCCTAATGAGATAAAAATTAACATGAATTGCTGACCTCTCCCTTAAATGAACCCTGGAGAAATTAGAAAAATAAAGGAATGAGAGACATTTTGGGAAATGTGAGGCCATTATTGTGCCTTGGTTTATATGTGTGTGTAGATGTGTGTGAGTGTGTGTACGAATGTGTGTGTGTGTGTGTGGTGTGATGGCATGGTCTGCGGACTTAAGGCAATTGAGGAACTAGACATGTAAGAGTCTATTTCTTGACCTCTTCTCACAGAAATTGCAATGGCCATGTTGTTGGTATTGAGTGGACAATATAAAAACAGCACAAAAAAACTGCTAGGATGAGGGTTGATGAAAATATTCTTTAGTATTTACTTCTTTAGTACCTTTCCTCCAAATTTCGTGTGTGGTGGATTAGAATTATGAAAAATACCTCTTTACGATATTCTTTATTTTTCTCTAAAAATTTAAAGGTGATCTTCTGACTGAGTTGCATTTGAGAGTGGTAGAGAGAGGAACACACACAGTTGTTCTGTGGAGTCTTGGGCCTATTTCTTGCCCTCTATTAGGACGTGGACCAAGGCCAGATCTTTGACTTATTACATTGTATATTATCATGGAACTGGCACCCCAGACCAATATGACTAGACACCTGAAGCTTACAAATTCTTTACAAAAAAATAACTTTAAATGCATGGTGATTTAAATACAACAAATATAATTTTAAAAGGGCAGATATTGGCATTGTGAAGTTATGAAATTTTAAATTAATACAAGTATAAGTATTTTGGTATCAAATACTTAGTATATAAAATAAAATGTTCAATAGATGATATAATTGAACACCACTGAAACATGGATTGGTAAGGTGAAAGATGTGATGAAAGAATTATTTTAGAAGATAGCAGGACATTATAAAAAAGAAACATAAAATGAAAGGTAGGAATTGTTGCAGTAGAAGTGCCATCAACTGATGTCTATGTTCCAGAGGAATCAAAAATGGAGGATTGGTGTCAGTGATTTGCTTACAACCAGTAAAACATGGCAAAAGTGGCACTTCTTGTATCTTCTGATGCTAAGTCAACAGAAGTCTTGCAGGTTCTATCTTAATCTCTTTGAATGCCTGTGCTCTAGATGTTCCCTCTCCAAAACCAGTCACCAAGTGAGAGAGATATTTCAAACCTCATTTAAGAGCTCTGGTCAGTTGTTCCAGTTGATCTCAACCTTTCAGCAATCTTCTTGTGGTAGTAGACTTATGAATGAAGAAGACATCTTGGAGGCAGATCTCTCAGCCACAAATCTGTCAGCCTCCAGCTGTTGGTCACTGTCATCAACCCAGTTAAGTCTCCAGACATTATGAAGTGGAGAAGAACCATCTTCACTGTACCCCTCTTGAATTCCTAACATATTGAATCTATGAGCATGAAATTTTGAATTGGTTGTCTTTGTTTGTGCTACTATGTTTTAGGACTATTTATTATGCTGTAGGTAACTGGAACATTTAATGTGTTCTTTATCAAGAGGTCCTTTTTACTGTAATGTAAAGAAACTCAAGTAGGCCCAATTTACATCTTTGATATATTCATTCATTCACTTGTTCTTCAAACATTTGTTAATCATCTATCATTTGTCAAGTGCTCTTCAAAGTGCTGAGGATACAATAGCATGTAACACAGACACGATAGCTGAACTCATAAAAATTACAGCTTTCTTCTGAATTCCTGGAGGAACAGAACTTGTACTCAAGTTAAAGCCATACATCCAGGCACAAAGAAACAAGTATTTATAGTTAATACAACATTGTGTGCCATATAGTCATAGATCAAGTAAATTAAATCATGAAATCAAGGAATAAAATGTATGAATATTGAAATGCCTGTATACTAAAGCTTCTGTGAATATATACACACAAATATATTGCCTTCTTAAATATGTACGTCATATACAATTAAATGTTCTCTTTGAATAACAATAAAGGCTTTGATCAAGAGCAAATGATTCTATCTAGAATAGTACTAATGAAGATGATTTTTTGTTTCTCAAACAGCATGATCAAGATCAACCATGAAGAACTCTGGAAGAAAATTCTATAAAATTACTGAGATTCAAAGCATTCTGGAGCTGACATTAACCTTTGAGCTTGCTGACTCCAACCGCCTTATTTTACAGCTGGAGCAACTGAGCTCCAGCAGGCAGTGAACCAGATGGGTCATGGTATCAGCGGTGGTGCAGAGCAAGCTAAACTCTGCGAGGTCAACTGAGGTCCTGTGTAACCCAGAGGGATCCTGGCATGAATTTTAAATTCTCTCCTCAATTCTGGCATCAGTTCTAGTATCCATATGTCTGTGCATACATAGAAGCTGAGGCAGAGAAACTCATGAGAATTGCCAAGGCCCTAGAATCCTGAAAACACTTGCTAATATCCTGTTGCCATGACAACCCACTCAGGAAAGAGCCTAGGTGCCAGACTTAGATTTTTTTTTTTTGTTCTGGGTCCCAGAGGAGTACCAGAGTGAGTTGATAACTCTTTTATTGCTACCTGGAGAGAAGCCTTTCCTGCCCCGTGTATCTTCCAATAGCAGACCGACACTCCAGGGATGGTAACTGATGCAACTGTGGCTGGTTTCATTTCCTTTAGAGACAAAGGTCTCCGATGATTATTGTGCCATGAAGAATAAGGGACTTGTGCAAGCTAACATGTCTGTAAAAACATGTGATTTCTTTAGTCCCAACTACCTCCGCATTTATGAGGCTCCCTGCTTTATTTTCCCCTACTTGTTTTTCACCAGTGCATCTGCTCCTTCCTGCAGAGGAAATGTTTGTACCGTTCAAATGGTTGGACTATGAGTCACAGATTAAACAGGAGGGACTTTTCTGAATGATGCTGAGCAAGGCCTTAATTAAAAGGAAGGAAGAAATTCTGGTGAGTGGTAGCAAGGTTGGGTAGCTTAGAGCCATGCAAAGTGCCAGCCTCTCCCTAGGTAATCACTCGCCTTCTGGCATGAAGTCATCCAAATTTAGGATACGTAAGATGCATAGGACCTGGAAATTCTCAGAACTGCATCATGATGCCTCCAGAACCTGTGTACCTGAATGTTGGCACAAGATAATGGTTACTAACACTCACTTGCTTCCTATATGTCAGACACTATTCTAAGCATTTTTATATTCTAACTCACTAAATCATCACAATAATTTAATGAGGTTGGTACTAGAGAAGTAAAGTGTTCCTTACATGGACACCCAGCTAAATCAGTGGCAGTGCCAGCACATGAATTCAGGAAGCCTACACTCTGTCCCAATGTGCCACCCCACCTCTACTGATACATGACTGTCTGGCTGGCTGGTGCTCGATGGCATCATATGCCTTCATCATGACTTGTTGAATATGCCATGACTTTCACATTCTTCGGCTCTATCCAAAATGCATTTGGCCATTATCTCCTTGTTTTCATATTCTACACTGCTGCCTTAGTTAAGATACTAATATTTATTTATTTATTTATTTATTTATTTATGGAGTCTTGCTCTGTCACCCAGGCTAGAGTACAGTGGCACAATCTCAGCTCATTGCAGCCTCTGCCTCCCGGTTCAACTGATTCTCCTGCCTCAGCCTACCAAGTAGCTGGGATTACAGGGGCAAGCCACCAGGCCTGGCTAATTTTTGTATTTTTAGTAGAGACAGGATTTCACCATGTTGGCAAGGCTGGTGTTGAACTCCTGACCTCAAGTGATCCTCACTCGTTGGCTTCCCCAAATGGTGGGAGCTACTGCACCTGGCCCTAATTCTTTCTTGACTGGGAAATTCAGCATCCATATATTATAGCTCCCTGCTTCCCATATTGGTTTTGTTCAATCCATTCTCCACATTGCAGCCAGAGTGATTATTCTAAAACCTATCTAAGATGTTTTTCACCCTTATTTTAAAACCACGCAATGATCTTCTTGTCTTCCGCTTGGTTCTCAAATCTTTAGCAGGCTATTCCTGTGTCTTAAGCACACTGCTGCCACAGTTAGGTTTTTCTCTGTTGTGATTGTCTATTTGGTCTAGCTTAATTGTGACCTAATCCAAGACAGAGCTTATGATTTTATCATTTTCTCCACTCCCTAAAACACGTTTTCGCATATGGTAAATGTGAAATAAGGCAAAGAAAGTTGAGTTAATAGTTATTGAATTAAGATGAATAGTTAGGCCTTGGTCTCCATATTAGGAAGCTGCCATGATATACTTCTGTTGTAGCTTACCCTATACATGAAATTACCATTATAGAGCATATATTCATCTCACAAAATAATTAAAGAATATGAATCTGACAGACACAGTATATACTACTCTGGAGAAAAAATTTTCTGAATCACAGAACAAATTGCTTTCAGTCTCAGTCCAGAAATCCTAGTCAGAGGTATGTTTTTGAAAATATCTGCCTTTTCTTTTAAGTACCCAAAGCCATGCTACTTCTACTAGGTGAACATTGCTCTGATTACTTTTAGTGCACATGATCCATTAATGTCATATGTCATAATACACCTTGTTAGAGAACATTGTTTTATAGTCTCAGTCATAAAAAGCCATATTTGTCGATCATGCACAGTGTTGAGAATCATGTATTAGAAAGTTTAGTGCAGAATGCACAGGAAATGCCCCAGTGTCCTGAGGAGAATTTCCTCAGTTCAGTTGATGGTACTTTCTTCCATTTAGCCATGTAATCTACCAACCTTGGGTCTGTCTTCCTCTCCCTCAGCTTCCACATTCAATAGCTATTGTTGAATCCATCCCCTCCCCATCTCCACTGCTACTACTTCTGCCCTAGGCTTTGTCATCTCCTAGTGGAAACTGGAATATCTTCCTCATTAGTTTCCCTGTCTCCTGTCTTTCTTCTTCAAAATGCTTTCATAGTATTTTATCAAGAAAGCAAAGCTTATCATGTCATTTCCTTATTTAAAACTCTCTGGCTACTCTTCATAATCCAAGTTCAGGCTAGCATTTAAAATCTCATATTATTTGGCTAACAGTTAAATTTACTGGGTGTCAGGCACTATTCTAAGTGCTTTAGTCCTCTTGTTGGCTTCTAAGGGTCTCCTTGTCTCCCCAGGAGACACTCCTATGAAGGAAGTGCTATTTTATCACTGCCTTACTTTCAACTTCAAGAACTTTGTATTCTCACTACATGTTGTACATATGTGAGGTACCTTGTATTTCAAGAGATTTTGTGCATATTATTTTCTCTGCTTGATATGACTTCCATTTCCTTCCCATCTCATTGTCTTAACTGGTTGCTCATCCTTTAAAGCTAGTTACAGGCATATCAAAAATTACAAGCTCCAAAAAAGAATGTTTTAACCTCATCCATGATGCCAGGCAAGGAGCCCATGTTCTGTTTCCATAACACCTTATATAAAATCTGAACATGATATATGTCATGAAGAACTCCTATTGTCTTTGTATGGACATATAATTGATCTAAGTCCCTAAAGACAGGAGCTATGCTTGATTCTGTATCGATCTTTGAATCCTACTTACTTCCAGTGGATGTTCAATAAGCACCTATTAAATAGAATAAGTACTTCCCTGCATATTCATGCAAAACAATATTTATATATTCTTTTATGACCAACCATGAGTATGAGTGATCATTGGGATTATAAAATGTGCTTTACTATTTTCTAATGTGTTCTTTCCCATCCTGAGTCTCAATATGCTTTATCTATCAGAAATATTTTATAATTATTATAATAAATATTCAGAAAACAATGAAACATTTATGATAATATATTACATTATAAGTACCACTTCAGGTATAAAAGAGAAAGAGAGGAAACCAGAATTGTTGTGAGAAAAAAGAGAGTTGAGATCTTTGATATATTATTCCAAGGCAACAGAAGTTAAGAAGGGTGACAACAATGAACTCAGGCAACTGACATCTCAGTGCGACAGTTTCATATTTCTAATAAAATTATGATGTTAGATACAGATACACTGTGGAAACAACAAGGGAAGAAAGAATAAGAAACCAGGAAAAAAGAAAGAGAAAATTGGATATAATCTGAGCACTGGTGATAGCTGAAAACACGAACAGTAAACTAATGGAGGGACAGAGTTTTAAGAAAGAAACTAAAGAGCGCGAAATAATACCTGGTTAGTGAGCCGGCTAGAAAGGGGATCAGCAAAGGAAAAGTGTTTATTTGTTGGCAAAAGCTCCAGGGACAAGTCAGCTCTTTATTGAGTTTGAACATAAGGAGAAGTACCCAAGAATGTAAGACTTTCATCACATTTGTTTCATCTGTCACTTTATTTACTTTCTCTTGAGAATTTAAATGGAGAGAGATCTGAGTGAATTTGAAATTTGTTATTTTATAATGTTAAGTCCAAAGCTTCTAAATAGTTTTGAGAAATCATAAGGTCTGTTAGAGATTTATTTAGCACATTTTAAAATGTGCCTGTTCCTTGCATTTGAAGTCCCCCTTCTGTTTTCTACACATTACCAGCTACATTCGACCTTCAAATAGAAGAAGAAAATTATGACTGACACTAACAGTGGTTAAGAGATTTCTACATGACAAGAAATAATGCTGAACCTTTTATACAGATGACCTTATCTAGTCCCCCAACCGTATCAGTGAGGACTTATTTAATCAGCAGACTATGTATTGAGCACCTATTATGTGCAGACACTCTTTAGCTGCTGAGAATACACAATGAGCAAAATAGATTCCAATTCTTGACCACATGAAGCTTATATTCTCATGGGGGAAGATAGATCATAAGCAAAATAAATTAGTATAATATAACATATAGTATATTAGAATATTGGCAAAAATAATGAGGGGAAATGGGATTGAAAGTTCTTGGGGCAATGTTTCATTTCAAGTAGAATGATCAGAGAAGGCCTCACTAACAAGATGACTTTATTAGAGGTTTTGATGGTGAGGATGTATGTGGGAAGAAAATTGACAGCAGATGGAATAGCAAGAACAAAAGCTCTTCTAATTTAGGCTTTGAAAAGCAGTATGGAAGTCAATGTGTCGTAGTGTGATCTATACTTTCTAGAGTAGGGACAGTATGAAGAAATAAAGTTGGAGACAAAAAAGGGAGAGAAGGTGAGCCAGGGAGCTGAGAAGTATTGTGGGGAGACTTAGAGGGCCTTAGAAGAAATTGTTCCTTTCCCCCGAGTGAGACAGGAAGGCTTTGACAGGTTCTGAGCAGAGATATGACCTGATCTGAGTGATATTATAGCAGGATCAGCACAGGAAATAAGTGGTACCCAGGGAAGAAGCAGGCAGGAGTTGGAAGAAGTGATATGTTTCTGGAACAACATGTGTCAGTTGTGATGTGAATATGAACTTCCTGCTAATGGATATGTAATTTTGAGGCCAGTTTGCTTGTAATATCCTATGCCCTGGCACCACTGATTATAATGGACTCCACTTGTTACAAATAGATCATCTCACACTAAATTCTCTTTTATTATTTTTTCATTAGACAACCGCAATAAAATTACTTCCATTGCCTCTGTTACATTTTTTTATGATGTCAAACCAATGTCTTACATTATTGAAGAACTTAAAATACAAAAGTTTCATTCTATGGACAGATCTTCAATTGCTATTTATTACTGCAAAGGAAAGTACATCATTATTACTGGTAATGTAATATAGTCATAAGCCTGAGGTGACTTTGGTCAAGTTGACATTAAAATATGCCCCACTAATGTCAGTCAGATTTGCTTACTGATACGTTAACACTTCAATATTGTTACCGTGAATATTCACTTGGCATCAAAATAATAACAAATGCCAATCAAACACAGTCATTGAAGTTATGAGATAATCTCTGCTAATTTGTTGATCAAACAAATGATCCAGTATATGCTTTTATATCTTTGTAGATTAAATCCCATCTATAATACAAAATTAAATAATAATCTCAGTTAATAATAATATAATAAATATCTCAATGGTCCTTTTAATAATAAAAAAATAGTTATTGCTTTTTACCTCTCAAAAAGAGGTTGGTATATTAGTCATCTATTACTGCAATGATGCTATGTAACAAACTACCTTCCAACTCAAAACTTAAAGTATGAAAAAATGAAAAAGAAATAGCCCCCCTTCATTCCTGGAGCTGTTGCAGCTGTGAGTCTACTGATGAAGACAAGACTTAGCAAGCTTGTCTGTTCTTTGAATTGCAGGCCTTTGAGTTAGCTGGGCGATAAAGACACTGTTCCATGTGTCTTCATCTTCCTTGAACCAGTGGAATAGGCAGGGCACATTCTTCTGAGAGCAATGGCAGAGGTACAGAAGAGCCTGGACAACCTAAAAAGTATATTTCCAGCAGGCATGTGCCACAGCTGGCTATATTTACTTGTAAGACCTGATTGCTAAATTTTCAGCATTTTCTGAGGTGGTTGTTAAATACAGCCATTATTAAAATTTAAATTACATAAAGGTATAGATAAATACATTATATTTAAAAAGAAAATAATAAACATTAAAAACCTACCACTTCCTAATTACTTTTCTACATTATTTTAATCTAGGATCTTGAGGTCATTTACGTCTAGTATTGTAGCAGGACAAGCGGCAGACAAAACTCCTCAGACACCGAGTTACAGAAGGAAGGGGTTTATTCAGCCAGGGGCATCGGCAAGACTTCAGTCTCAAGAGCCGAGCTCCCCAAGTGAGCAATTCCTGTCCCTTTTAAGGGCTCACAACTCTAAGGGGGTGCACGTGAGAAGGTCGTGATTGCTTGAGCAAGCAGGGAGTACGTGACTGGGGGCTGCATGCACCGATAATTAGATCGGAATAAAACGAGATACGGATTTTCACAGTGCGTTTCTATACAATGTCTGTAATCTACAGATAACAGAACCGATTAGGTCAGGGGTCGATCTGTAACTACCAGGCCCAGGGTGCGGCGCTGGGCTGTCTGCCTGTGGATTTCATTTCTGCCTTTTAGTTTTTACTTCTTTCTTTGGAGGCAGAAAGTGGGCATAAGACAGGATGAGGGGTGGTCTCCTCCCTTAGTCTGTCTATACAGTAGAGATACTATAACGTGATATGTTACTGTGACTCTCTTTCCATCTCCACATTCACTAATGTCTCATTGGTAACATGAAGTTGGCCGTGGTGAAAGTATTTATACCATGAATATCATCAAATATGAGAAATCAGGAACTTCCTCATCTTGTTTAACTGATTCTCAAACCAGATTCTTTAATAATTGGAGAGCCAGTTGTTACACATTTTTAAGCACACCATTCATTTTGAGCCTTTGCTCACATCAGTTCTCCAAATATCCTATTGATCAAAATCAAGCAATGGTGAAATACACTCTACCTTTAGTAAAAGACACTGCAATACCACAAGACAAGGTGAGTCTATAGGGAGGGCTGAAGAACTGAAGCAAATAATTCAATCTACTATAGTTGGGAAAAGATACAAAAGGCATATAAATAGAGAAATCAGTGTTTTATATATGTGAATGAATGAGTATACATTACTCTGATTTGTCTCAAAAGGCATTTTTTTCTTCATTATTTCTAACATTTCTCAAAGGAAAGCAAATATTTAAAGGTGGCAAT
Organism: Piliocolobus tephrosceles; assembly: GCF_002776525.5. Lineage (NCBI taxonomy): Eukaryota > Metazoa > Chordata > Mammalia > Primates > Cercopithecidae > Piliocolobus > Piliocolobus tephrosceles. The sequence goes on along the minus strand of NC_045435.1, from coordinate 181,374,657 downwards.
TTGAATTACAAAATAGATTATTGTCTATTTGTATTTATGAACGGTTCATTAATTATGATGGTAGACAATTCAAACAGGCTAGAACGAGTTTCTTGATCATAATTCCAAAGTTCTAACAAGCACAATTTATAGTAAAAATTTATTCCATTTTGAATCTATCATATTATCCCCAATCCATGATTTTTTTTAAAGTACTAAAAAGCTGACATGGGCTATATGAAAGAACATTAAAATTTAACATTAAGAATGTTGGTTAATAGTCTTACTTTCCTTATGTGCGGATTTGTCTGCACTCCCAGCTGTACTGAAAATGTTTTCTGAACAAAGGGAGGAGGAGGACATCTTAAAGAATGCAGTGGAAGTCAAGGAAAACCAGAATTTACATTTCAGAATATAAATGCCCCACGGAGGCCTTCTTCCCCTGCTGCCTGGAACTTTGATTGGCATTTCAATAGAATTCTACCAAATTGGAGGCTGGTCCCAGGAAACCCATCCTCATGGTTACCAATGACTGTAATTTCGGGCATCTGATCTGAGCAAATAATATTTATGAGAACAGGATATTTAAAAAGTCGAGACAACTATGAAAGCCAATGAGAGTCAGAAAACCAGCGTAAGAAGGAGAATAAGGACATGGGTAGTAAGGATTTGTGGGTGCTTCCTTCTGAAAAACAGATGTATTTCTAGTTAAAGTTAATTCTGCTTTTCTAATTGTTGATAAACTGGCAAACAGCAATTTGTATATTTGTGTGTGCTTGTGTGTGTGTGTGTGTGTATCATATATTTTTTCACTCTCATTCAAAAAACCCATCTATCTTCTCCAGAAAGGATTTTCTACTATAATCTTTTAAAATTTAAAGCACTATAAAAATTGGATTACTTTGGATATAAAATTTCTAGAATTCTTAAGTATAAATTTTATTTTGGACGTTAAATTGTAAAACCTGGCCTCCTCTCTTAAAATCAGGGAAAAATAGGAAAAAGAAATTGAGGTCTCTCAAAGTAATTATCAACTTCTCCCTCTCTAAATATAATAAAGTTCTAGACCACCTTTTTTCTGTTTTCTTCAATTTTCAAAGCTTGTAGCTGGAAAATGAAAATCATACTTTATCTATTCTATTAGCTTATAACCTTTCCATCCAATCAAACTTCCATTCTGGTCCAAAACTGTCCTTTCTTCCTTCTTACTTTTTTTTTTTTTCCCTCCCTCCCTCCCTCCCTCCCTCCCTCCCTTCCTTCCTTCCTTCCTTCCTTCCTTCCTTCCTTCCTTCCTCATTTCCTTCTTCTTATTATTTTTTCCTTCCTCCTTTCCTTTTCCTTCTGTTTGGCTCCTAATCATTTTTATGAAGATAAAGTAATGTGTGGTTTTATAAATGTGGATATATACAGGAAGATATAAAAAATTGCAAGAATATAGCTGCTGATATAAGAGAAGTCCAGTGTGCATGGTGAGAAAAAGAAATCTAACATTTCCCCCCACGAGACTAGACAATTGTATTAATAGACAAATGTATTTGAATCTGTTCTGATCTCAATAATTTAAAGAACAAAATTTATCACATAGACCATTTCCAGTTATTTATGAGTTTTTCTCTGTTGGGATTCTAACATTTACTCAGTTTTTCTCATGCTAATATTACATAGGACTAATTATTATAGCTTTAGTATAATTCTTTTTTTCCTTGCAGGTACAAATATTCTATCATTATAATATTCTAAACATTTTCTTGAGATTTCCTTTACTTTTTTGGCAGATTAATGTTATAATATCCATGCCAAAAATCTTTAAACATTATTTTAGGATTTAAATCATAATTAATTTGGCAGAATTGATATGTTTACAATTTTGCATTTTACCAGTTCATAATGTATATGTAAAATTTCATTTCTTATTTTATGTCTCTTCTTTTTATGTCTCTTCAGTAAAGTTCGTAAAGTTTCACAGTGGTTTTCTCTTGTGGCTTTTATCAAATTATGGAGTTTCTCTCCTGTTCTCACAGTAAAAACTAACTTACCAAATGCAAAATTTAAAAAACCACCAATTATATTCTTATCAGATCTCAGATGATCATATCCCCACTTTTTCTAAAAACACTTTATTTTGTTATCGTAGGAAATTACATTAGGGCTGTGATTCTTACTCAGAATTTCTGCTAGAGCGATTAGAAAAGAGAAATTATCATTCTGCTAGAGTTGCTAAACTAATAGGATAGTGGTCTAGAAATGTTAGCTACCATTTGCCAACATATCCAAGACAATATTTCAGGGAAAAGACCACACAATATAGATGATAATTTAAAGCTGAAGAGACAAAGATTGAGGACATAATTTGTAGAACTTGAACTAATTCATGCCTAAACTTAATCTACCTAATGGACTTTTCAATATGGTGATTCAAAAATCTCCTTTTATTTTTTTAAGTGGTTGCCAACTGCCACTGAAAGAGTCATGCATATAGTGTTTTGTGTTCAATTTTTAGATATTTAAAAATAATCATTACAAAGATAAAACAGGAACAGATAATTTCTACTTCACAAAAGCATAGACGCAAAACTCATAGGGATGATTTACATTAATACTATTGCAGTTTGCCTAGTATTTTTTTTCTGGTTACTTCTGCTACATTTTATGTCACTGGGGATGGTCTTTTAAACTTTCAATGAGTAGGTACTTGATAATTCTACTTTTCATGTCTGTTTATTAATTTTTTGCATCATGATCAGGGGCATGACCCCTTTGATTACTGCTCTTTGTAATTTGTGAAGTTTTATTCTGCATCTTAACATGATATCATATCACATGCCTTTAATTTCTTAAGCACATTGGTAGCAACTAATAGGTCATATTTATTGGATTCACAGATTCTTTCCTTTCTTCATCCCTTCTTTGTTCCTTCCACACTTATTATAAAATAAGCCTTCAAAAAGTTGAAATTTTCTCTACCTATGCGTGATATTTTCTTTTCTTACCTACCAACTTCTGAGAGAAGAATGTGAAATGTCTCTATTATTATTATTATTACTACAGTTTTTGCTTTTTCAATACAAAATATATGTTGCTAGGAACTTGAATATTAAGATGAAATATTTCTCACTGTATCCTTTATCCTACTTACCTCAAATCAATTTTTTTCTAATGTTACCATTGCCTCAGTCTTTTCTGTTTATCATTTCCTTGGTATAGTTTTGTGTGTGTGTGTGTGTGTGTGTTTGTGTGTGTGTGTGTTTGTGTGTGTGCACGCGTGCCCGCTGTGTTACAAAATCATGCCTGAGTACAAAATCCATTAAAATGCAAAAGAGACAAAATAATGTTAATGAAACAGGATGAAAAGCTCACCAATATAATTTCACATTCTTTATTACAACTAATATTTAAGAAATGACCACTTTTTCTTCTTTTTTATTTTTTAAAAGATCTCGCTTTGTTGCCTAGGTTAGAGCATAGTAGCCTAATCATAACTCACTGCACACTCAAACTCCTGGGCTAAGCAATCCTCCTGTCTCAGTCTCCTGAACAGCTGTGACTACAGTTGTACATCATCACACCTAGCTACAAAATAACCACTTTTGAAAATTTGTTAGAGTATCAAAAAAGAATATTCATATTTACCTAAGAAGGCTGAAAATCCCCCTCCTTTTATATTACATATATGTGTGTAATGAGCTAAATGGTGTGTCCCCCCAAACTAATACATTTAAATCTTAATCCCCAATGTGATGGTATCAGGAATTGAGGGCATTTGGGAGGTGATTAGATCATGAGAATGAAGCTGTAGCAAATGGTATTAGTGCTTTATAAAAGAGACCCCAGCCAGGCGCCGTCGCTCACGCCTGCAATCCCACCACTTTGGGAGGCCAAGGCAGGAAGATCACAAGGTCAGGAATTCAAGACCAGCTTGGCCAATATGGTGAAACCCCATCTCTACTAAAAATACAAACATTAGCCAGGCGTGGTGGTGTGCACCTGTAGTCCCAGCTACTCAAGAGGCTGAAGCAGGAGAATCGCTTGAACCCAAGAAGCTGAGGTTACGATGAGCCGAGATGGTGCCACTGCACTCCAGCCTGACAGAGTGAGACTCCATCTCAAATAATAATAATAATAATAATAATAATAATAATAATAATAATAATAATAAAGAAAGAAATAAAGGAGACCCCAGAGAACTCCCTCACCCCTGCCACCATGTGAGTTAATTGTGAGAAGATGGTTATATACGAGGAGGTAGAAACTTACCAGACAACTAGCTAGCTGATGTCTTGATCTCGGATTTTCCAGTTTCCAGTAAAATGAAAAATAAATTTCTATTATTTACAAGGCACTCAGTGTACGGAATTTCATCATAGCAGCCTGAACAAACTAAGACAATGTGTGAGACCTTTTTTTTTTTCAGCTTACTTCAACTAAAATTGTGTCGTAACAGATTGAATGCAAAAGCAGATAATGAGAAACCAGTTATCTTTTATTACACCAGGAATTAGAGAATTTACAAAAGGCAAAACTAAACTCTCTTCTCACTAAATTCATTTTGGTTTACAGAAATACAGTTTTTAATGTGTAATTTCTGTTAAAACGTAATAGATTTATTAAAGCTGTTTTAACTTAATTGTTAAATAAATATTTCCAAAATTGTTCAGTTTTAATTTTGAATTCATGAAATATTAATGGATATAACCCACATGAGCAAAAGACCTTTGGAGTTCTCAGTAATTTTTAAAAGTATAAAAGGATTCTGAGAACAAAAATGTGAAAACCTTTGTTTTGGTAAAATTTCCCTTATTTTATGTATTTATTGTGAGTATTTTCTTCCAGTTTATGATGTTTTCATTTCCCAAATGCTATTAATAAATGAATTTTTAAAAATTAATAAAGCCTAAGAAACATATATATTTTTTGTTAGTACTTTGTTTATCTTCTTCTAGAAATTTTGCCTGTTCTTCAGAGTTAAGAGAGTCATGATCTATCTGAAATTCAGTGTTATATATTATGTGAAGGAGGGGTTGAAGTTCATTTTAATTACATGGTTATCCAACACACAGTTATTCTAGCACCATTCGTTAAAAAGACTGTTGAATCCATTAAATTTCCTTGGTGCCTATGTAAAAAAAAAAAAAAAATCAGGTGAATATTGATTTTATAATACTGTAAATATTTACAGTAGTATAAATATTAAAATACTGTAGTTTTATTATAAATATTGAAATGTTGATTGATATCTATAAAAAATCATATTGAAATTAGGTTTGGCGTTACTGTGAATCTATAAATCAGTTTGGCAGTTTAATGATATTGAGTCTTCATGAAGATGAACAGTAATTCACGCTTTCATTTTCTGCTGTGATGTTCCATAGTTTTTGTTGTAAAGGTCTTCAGTATTTTTGTTACATATATTGCATTTCATAAAATATTTTTGTTTGTTTGCAATTTCTCTGATTTCTTTCAGCAGTGCTGTGTAATTCTCATTGTAGAGATTTTTCACCTCCTTGGTTAGCTGTAATCCTAGGTATTTTATTCTTTTGGTGGCTGTTTTGAATGGGATTGCATTATTCATTTGGCTCTCAGTTTGCAGGTCATCAGTGTATAGAAATGCAACTGATTTTTGTACATTGATTTTGTATCTTGAAACTTTACTGAAATAGTTTATCAGTTCTAGGATCCTTTTGGTGGAGCCTATGGGAAAATCTACATATAGAACCATGTCATCTGCAAAGAGAGATAGTTTAACTTCTTCTTTTCATATTTGGATGCCCTTATTTCTTTCTCTGGCTGATGCTCTGGCTAGGACTTCTAGTACTATCTTGTATAAGATTGGTAAGAGTGTGTATCTTTGTCTTGTTCTAGTTCTCAAGGGGAATGCTCCAGCTTTTGCCCATTCAATGTGATCATGTTGGCTATAGGTTTGTCTTAGATGGCTCTTGTTATTTTGAGGTATGTTCCTTTGATGACTAATTTGTTTAGAGTGTTTAACATAAAGAGATGTTGAATTTTATTGAAAGGCTTTTATGTATCTGTTGAGATGATCATATGGTTTTTGTTTTTAATTCTGTTTATGTGGTGAATTACATTTATTGATTTGCATATGTTGAAACAACCTCACATCCCAGGAATAAAGCCTATGTGATCATGATGAATTAAGTTTTTGATGCACTGCTAAATTTGATTTGCTAGTATTTTGTTGAGAAATTTTGTGTCTATATTCATCAGGAATATTGGCTTGATGTTTTTTTTGTTGTTGTTGTTGTGTCTGTGCTACATTTTATTATCAGAATGGTGCTGATTTGTATAACAAATTAGGGAGGAGTGCCTACTCCTCAATTCTTTGGAATAATTTCAGTAAGATTGGTACTAGCTCTTTGTACATCTGATGAAATTTGGCTGTAAATTCATCTGGTTCTGGGATCTTTCTGGTTGGTAGGCTTTTTGCTATCGATTCAATTTTGCAATTGTTATTGATCCATTTGGTATTTCAATTTCTTCCTGGTTCAATTTTGGGAAGCTGTCTGTTCCCAGAAATTTGTCCATTTATTCTAGGTTTTCTAGTTTGTATACATAGAGGTGTGCAATCTCTGGGGATTTTTTGTATTTTTACAGAGTCCACTGTAATTTTGCCTTTGTCATTTCTGATTGTGTTTATTTGGATTTTCTTTTGTTCTTTATTAATCTAGCTAGCAGTCTACCCATCTTGTTCGTTCTTTCAATTAACCAATTTTGGATTTATTGATTTTTTAATAGATTTCCATGTCTCAATTTCATTCAGTTCAACTCTGATTTTGGTTATTATTTTTCTCCTGTTAGCTTTGAGTTTAGTTGGCTCTTATTCTGTTAGTTCTTCTAGATGTGACATTAGATTGTTAAATTGAGATCTTTCCAACTTTTTGATACAGTCGCTTATTGCTTTAACCTTTCCTCTTAACATTGCTTTAGCTGTGTTCCAAATATTCTGGTATGTTATGTCTCTTTTCCTTAGTTTCAAATAATTTTTTGATTCCTACCTTTATTTTGTTCTTATCCCGAAGTCATCAGAAGCAGGTTAACTTGCATATAATTGTATGGTTTTGAGAGATCTTCTTGGATTTTTTTGAATTTGTTGAGACTTGATTTATGACTGAGCATATAGCCAATTTTAGAGTATTTTTTATTTATAGAGTTATTTTATTTATAGAGTATTTGCAGACAAGAATAATGTATGTTCTCTTTTTATTGGGTGGAGTGTTCTCCTAAATGTCGGTTAGGTCCAATTGGTCAAGTGTTGCGCTTAAGTACAGAACATCTTTGTTAGATTTCTGCCTCAATTATCTAACATTGTCAGGGGGTTGTTGAAATCTCCTACTGTTATTGTGTGGTTATCTAAATATCTTCATATAGCTTTAATAATTTTTGTTAAAAATCTGGGTTCTCCAACATTGGATGCATATATATTTAAAATAGTTAAGGTTTCTTGTTGAATTGACCCCTTTACCATTATGTAATGTTCTCCTTTTTTTTTTTTTATCATTGTTGGTTAAAGTCTGTCTTATCTAGTATAAGAATAGCAACCCTTTCTCTTTTTTGTTTTCCATTTGCCTGATAGATCTTTCTTTATCCCTTTGTTTTGAGCCTATGGTTGTCATTATGTATGATATGGATCACCTGAAGATGGCAGTTGGCTCTTGCTTCTTTATCCAACTTGCCACTCTATGCCTATTAAGTGGGTCATTTATTCCATTATTCCATTTACATTCAAGGTGATTATTGATAATTGAGCATTTAATCCTGACACCATATTATTAGCTGATTGTTATGTAGATTTCATCATACAGTTGCTTTATATTGTCAATTGGCTAAGTACTTAAGGGTGTTTTGTGATGGTGGTTATTGTTCTTTCATTTCCCTTTTTATTATTCCTTTAAGACCTCTCCTAAGGCAAGTCCAGTTGTAATGAATTCCCTTAGTATTTGCTTGTCTAAAAAGAATTTTATTGGTCTGGGCATGGTGGCTCACACTTGTAATCCCCATACTTTGGGAGGCCGAGGAGAGCGGATCACCTGAGGTCAGGAGTCAAAGGCCAGCCTGGCCAAAATGGTGAAACCACATCTCTACTAAAAAAAAAGGGGCGGAGCAAGATGGCCGAATAGGAACAGCTCCAGTCTCCAACTCAGCTGCTGCAGCCCGACCAGTGAGAGCTGAAGCAGGGCGAGGCACTGCCTCACCTGGGAAGCGCAAGAGGGAAGGGAATCCCTTTTCCTAGCCAGGCGAACTGAGACACACAACACCTGGAAAATCGGGTAATTCCCACCCCAATACTGCGCTTTAAGCAAACGGGCACACCAGGAGATTATACCCACACCTGGCCGGGAGGGTCCCACGGCCACGGAGCCTCCCTCATTGCTAGCACAGCAGTCTGCGATCTAACCGCAAGGCAGCAGCGAGGCTGGGGGAGGGGCGCCCGCCATTGCTGAGGCTTAAGTAGGTAAACAAAGCCGCTGGGAAGCTCGAACTGGGTGGAGCTCACAGCAACTCAAGGAAACCTGCCTGTCTCTGTAGACTCCACCTCTGGGGACAGGGCACAGCTAAAAAACAACAGGGGAAGCAGCAGAGGCCTGTGCAGACCCGAATGACTCTGTCTGACAGCTTTGAAGAGAGCAGTGGATCTCCCAACACACAGGTTGAGATCTGAGAACGGACAGACTGACTGCTCAAGTGGGTCCCTGACCTCTGAGTAGCCTAACTGGGAGACATCCCCCACTAGGGTCATTCTGACACCCCACACCTCACAGGGTGGAGTACACCCCTGAGAGGAAGCTTCCAAAGTAAGAATCAGACAGGTACACTCGCTGTTCAGCAATATTCTATCTTCTGCAACCTCTGCTGCTGATACCCAGGCAAACAGGGCCTGGAGTGGACCTCAAGCAATCTCCAACAGACCTACAGCTGAGGTTCCTGACTATTAGAAGGAAAACTACCAAAACCCCATCAGTACGTCACCATCATCAAAGACCAGAGGCAGATAAAACCACAAAGATGGGGAAGAAGCAGGGCAGAAAAGCTGGAGATTCAAAAAAAAAGAGCACATATCCCCCTGCAAAGGAGTGCAGCTCATCGCCAGCAATGGATCAAAGCTGGTCAGAGAATGACTTTGACGAGATGAGAGAAGAAGGCTTCATTCCATCAAACTTCTCAGAGCTAAAGGAGGAATTACGTACCCAGCGCAAAGAAACTAAAAATCTTGAAAAAAGAGTGGAAGAATTGATAGCTAGAATAATTAACGCAGAGAAGGTCATAAATGAAATGACAGAGATGAAAACCATGACACGAGAAATACGTGACAAATCCACAAGCTTCAGTAACTGACTCGATCAACTGGAAGAAAGAGTATCAGCGATTGAGGATCAAATGAATGAAATGAAGCGAGAAGAGAAACCAAAAGAAAAAAGAAGAAAACGAAATGAACAAAGCCTGCAAGAAGTATGGGATTATGTAAAAAGACCAAATCTACGTCTGATTGGGGTGCCTGAAAGTGAGGGGGAAAATGGAACCAAGTTGGAAAACACTCTTCAGGATATCATCCAGGAGAACTTCCCCAACCTAGTAGGACAGGCCAACATTGAAATTCAGGAAATACAGAGAACACCACAAAGATACTCCTCGAGAAGAGCAACTCCAAGACACATAATTGCCAGATTCACCAAAGTTGAAATGAAGGAAAAAATCTTAAGGGCAGTCAGAGAGAAAGGTCGGGTTACCCACAAAGGGAAGCCCATCAGACTAACAGCAGACCTCTCAGCAGAAACTCTACAAGCCAGAAGAGAGTGGGGGCCAATATTCAACATTCTTAAAGAAAAGAATTTTAAACCCAGAATTTCATATCCAGCCAAACTAAGTTTCATCAGTGAAGGAGAAATAAAATCCTTTACAGATAAGCAAATGCTTAGAGATTTTGTCACCACCAGACCTGCCTTACTAGAGACCCTGAAGGAAGCCCTAAACATGGAAAGGAACAACTGGTACCAGCCATTGCAAAAACATGCCAAAATGTAAAGACCATCGAGGCTAGGAAGAAACTGTGTCAACTAACGAGCAAAATAACCAGTTAATATCATAATGGCAGGATCAAGTTCACACATAACAATATTAACCTTAAATGTTAATGGACTAAATGCTCCAATTAAAAGACACAGACTGGCAAACTGGATAAAGAGTCAAGACCCATCAGTCTGCTGTATTCAGGAGACCCATCTCACATGCAGAGACATACATAGGCTCAAAATAAAGGGATGGAGGAAGATCTACCAAGCAAATGGAGAACAAAAAAAAGCAGGGGTTGCAATCCTAGTCTCTGATAAAATAGACTTTAAACCATCAAAGATCAAAAGAGACAAAGAAGGCCATTACATAATGGTAAAGGGATCAATTCAACAGGAAGAGCTAACTATCCTAAATATATATGCACCCAATACAGGAGCACCCAAATTCATAAAGCAAGTCCTTAGAGACTTACAAAGAGACTTAGACTCCCATACAATAATAATGGGAGACTTCAACACTCCACTGTCAACATTAGACAGATCAATGAGACAGAAAGTTAACAAGAATATCCAGGAATTGAACTCATCTCTGCACCAAGCGGACCTAATAGGCATCTATAGAACTCTCCACCACAAATCAACAGAATATACATTCTTCTCAGCACCACATCACACTTATTCCAAAATTGACCACATAATTGGAAGTAAAGCACTCCTTAGCAAATGTAAAAGAACAGAAATTATAACAAACTGTCTCTCAGACCACAGTGCAATCAAACTAGAACTCAGGACTAAGAAACTCAATCAAAACCGCTCAACTACATGGAAACTGAACAACCTGCTCCTGAATGACTACTGGGTACATAACGAAATGAAGGCAGAAATAAAGATGTTCTTTGAAACCAATGAGAACAAAGATACAACATACCAGAATCTCTGGGACACATTTAAAGCAGTGTGTAGAGGGAAATTTATAGCACTAAGTGCCCACAAGAGAAAGCAGGAAAGATCTAAAATTGACACTCTAACATCACAATTAAAAGAACTAGAGAGGCAAGAGCAAACACATTCAAAAGCTAGCAGAAGGCAAGAAATAACTAAGATCAGAGCAGAACTGAAGGAGATAGAGACACAAAAAACCCTCCAAAAAATCAATGAATCCAGGAGTTGGTTTTTTGAAAAGATCAACAAAATTGACAGACCGCTAGCAAGGCTAATAAAGAAGAAAAGAGAGAGGAATCAAATAGACGCAATAAAAAATGATAAAGGGGATATCACCACCGACCCCACAGAAATACAAACTACCATCAGAGAATACTATAAACACCTCTACGCAAATCAACTAGAAAATCTAGAAGAAATGGATAATTTCCTGGACACGTACACTCTCCCAAGACTAAACCAGGAAGAAGTTGAATCCCTGAATAGACCAATAGCAGGCTCTGAAATTGAGGCAACAATTAATAGCCTACCCACCAAAAAAAGCCCAGGACCAGATGGATTCACAGCTGAATTCTACCAGAGGTACAAGGAGGAGCTGGTACCATTCCTTCTGAAACTATTCCAATCAATAGAAAAAGAGGGAATCCCCCCTAACTCATTTTATGAGGCCAACATCATCCTGATACCAAAGCCTGGCAGAGACACAACAAAACAAGAGAATTTTAGACCAATCTCCCTGATGAACATCGATGCAAAAATCCTCAATAAAATACTGGCAAACCGGATTCAGCAGCACATCAAAAAGCTTCTCCACCATGACAAAGTGGGCTTCATCCCTGGGATGCAAGGCTGGTTCAACATTTGCAAATCAATAAACCTAATCCAGCATATAAACAGAACCAAAGACAAGAACCACATGATTATCTCAATAGATGCAGAAAAGGCTTTTGACAAAATTCAACAGCCCTTCATGCTAAAAACGCTCAATAAATTCGGTATTGATGGAACGTACCTCAAAATAATAAGAGCTATTTATGACAGACCCACAGCTAATATCATACTGAATGGGCAAAAACTGGAAAAATTCCCTTTGAAAACTGGCACAAGACAGGGATGCCCTCTCTCACCACTCCTATTCAACATAGTGTTGGAAGTTCTGGCTAGGGCAATCAGGCAAGAGAAAGAAATAAAGGGTATCCAGTTAGGAAAAGAAGAGGTCAAATTGTCCCTGTTTGCAGATGACATGATTGTATATTTAGAAAACCCCATTGTCTCAGCCCAAAATCTCCTTAAGCTGATAAGCAACTTCAGCCAAGTCTCGGGATACAAAGTTAATGTGCAAAAATCACAAGCATTCTTATACACCAGTAACAGACAAACAGAGAGCCAAATCAGGAATGAACTTCCATTCACAATTGCTTCAAAGAGGATAAAATACCTAGGAATCCAACTTACAAGGGATGTAAAGGACCTCTTCAAGGAGAACTACAAACCGCTGCTCAGTGAAATATAAGAGGACACAAACAAATGGAAGAACATACCATGCTCATGGATAGGAAGAATCAATATCGTGAAAATGGCCATACTGCCCAAGGTTATTTATAGATTCAATGCCATCCCCATCAAGCTACCAATGAGTTTCTTCACAGAATTGGAAAAAACTGCCTTAAAGTTCATATGGTACCAAAAAAGAGCCCGCATTACCAAGACAATCCTAAGTCAAAAGGACAAAGCTGGAGGCATCACACTACCTGGCTTCAAACTATACTACAAGGCTACAGTAACCAAAACAGCATGGTACTGGTACCAAAACAGAGATATAGACCAATGGAACAGAACAGAGCCCTCAGAAATAATACCACACATCTACAGCCATCTGATCTTTGACAAACCTGAGAGAAACAAGAAATGGGGAAAGGACTCCCTATTTAATAAATGGTGCTGGGAAAATTGGCTAGCCATAAGTAGAAAGCTGAAACTGGATCCTTTCCTTACTCCTTATACGAAAATTAATTCAAGATGGATTAGAGACTTAAATGTTAGACCTAATACCATAAAAATCCTAGAAGAAAACCTAGGTAGTACCATTCAGGACATAGGCATGGGCAAGGACTTCATGTCTAAAACACCAAAAGCAACAGCAGCAAAATTGACAAATGGGATATGATTAAACTAAAGAGCTTCTGCACAGCAAAAGAAACTACCATCAGAGTGAGCAACCAACCTACAGAATGGGAGAAAATTTTTGCAATGTAATCATCTGACAAAGGGCTAATATCCAGAACCTACAAAGAACTCAAACAAATTTACAAGAAAAAAACAAACAACCCCATCAAAAAGTGGGCAAAGGATATGAACAGACATTTCTCAGAGGAAGACGTTCATACAGCCCATAGACACATGAAAAAATGCTCATCATCACTCGCCATCAGAGAAATGCAAATCAAAACCACAATGAGATACCATCTCACACCAGTTAGAATGGCAATCATTAAAAAGTCAGGAAAGAACAGGTGCTGGAGAGGATGTGGAGAAATGGGAACACTTTTACACTGTTGGTGGGATTGTTAACTAGTTCAGTCATTATGGAAAACAGTATGGCGATTCCTCAAGGATCTAGATCTAGATGTACCATATGACCCAGCCATCCCACTACTGAGTATATATAGGATTATATATAAAGGATTATAAATCATGCTGCTATAAAGACACATGCACACGTATGTTTATTACGGCACTATTCACAATAGCAAAGACTTGGAATCAACCCAAATGTCCA
>NC_045435.1:181301951-181345935 GCF_002776525.5 Piliocolobus tephrosceles | reverse complement strand
TGGACATTTGGGTTGATTCCAAGTCTTTGCTATTGTGAATAGTGCCGCAATAAACATACGTGTGCATGTGTCTTTGTAGTAGAATAATTTATAATCCTTTGGGTATATACCCAGTAGTGGAATGGCTGGGTCATATGGTACATCTAGTTCTAGATCCTTGAGGAACCACCATACTGTTTTCCATAATGGTTGAACTAGTTTACAATCCCACCAACAGTGTAAAAGTGTTCCTATTTCTCCACATCCTCTCCAACACCTGTTGTTTCCTGATTTTTTAATGATTGCCGTTCTAACTGGTGTGAGACGGTATCTCATTGTGGTTTTGATTTGCATTTCTCTGATGTCGAATCACATGATTATTGATTGAAAAGCAGACTCTCAGTTCCCATCTCAGATCCAATGAATCAAAAGCTCTGTGACTGGAACATGGGAACCTGCATTTTACCAAGTATATCAAGAGGTTCTTATGCCACCAAAACTTTAAAATAACTACAGTAAAAACAAGTTATCCATCAGGATCCTCCCAGTTTCAAAGATAATCTTGACATGTAATTTGTACTGGAATAAAGCCTGGCCATCACCACAACTGTGTAAATTTTAACAATGACAAAATTCTTTTTTTTCTTTCTGTTAACAATAACTGTTAACTGCAACAGCAAATGTAACAACACAGCTATGGTTCATTAAGCATATTTAATATGCCAAGTGCTTAACATGCATTATATTTAATCCCCAAATAACTTGTGAAGTAGGACTTGTGGTCCCATTTTATAGGAGAGATGACTGATACTCAGAGATGTTAAAGGACTTGCAGTTAGCATGTGGCAGCTTTGTGATACATGTCTGGCCTTTTGTGGGCCAAAAGTCCATGGTGTTCCAGTACATGGTACTATCTTTCTGAGCAGGAAAGTAAATGAAGAATGTGGATAAATTGTCCCTATAAATTTACTTGCTTTTTTTCAGAATCCAGATGTATTGGCCTTCTTATCACTAAACTTGGTGTTTGGAGCAAAAATCCTCTCAAGGACCCAAGTAATGGAGAGGATCCCTTGCTTAGTAGAAGGTACTCCAGGAGTTGCAATGTTTTCTTATGTCTGAAGCTAACTAAGTCCTGCCTTTCTAAACCCAGCCTCAGCAGAAAGCAATTTGTTCCTGTCTTTTTTGTTGTTGTAGCCAGTAAATCTGGTTAAATGCAAGGCACAAACCAAGAGATGCATGAAATAATTTTGAATGGAGATATGAGCTATAAAGCTACAGGAGACAGCTAAGAAGTAAGACATCAAAGGAAGTTGTTTGTTTTTTTGTTTTGTATTGTACCAGTTTGTCTTTTACCGAATGAGAAATACAGAGTAGTGAATGAGCTAATTTTTAATCTTTCCTTTTCACATATGTGGAAAACAAGGAAGGAAAAAGGAGACTGTTTACAGTTTAGTCTTTTTTCATTTTAGTTTTCATTTCTATTCTTCATTGTGTGCCAAGAGAGGAGACAGAAATATGGAAATTCAACACAAATGAAATGAGTCAAACTCTTGGGGTCTACCTTTATTCCTGCTTAGTAGATTAACGTTAGTAAGAGTTGTTCAGCCTGTCTGTTCTTGTTCCTTACAATACGTCTCACAAAACTTGTTAGACATTAGCAGAGTTATAATAAATAGCAAGATTTAAAATATGAGTGCCTAGGATTAAAGTAAATACCTGGTTATGCTATTTAATACGAATTCAGAGTTATATCACTGGCCTAAGTAAAGTTTTCTTTGAATTTTTGATTAAAGAAAGCTTGTGAGTGTTGTTTTCTCCACTGAGTTTTCAATTTGGAATTTTCTTCTGCAACAATACTGATAATCACTGATGTGCTAGTTGGTATTTAACAACTAGCTCTCCATGGGCAGAAAAAAAACAAAAAAATTATCTGTTACATTTGCTGATTTGCATGCTGTAGAAACTCCCACATGTCCAATTTTTGTTGAGAGAATAAAAATAGTAACACATGTAAAATAGTTAGACCAATGCCTGGTACAAAGTAAACTTTGTAGAAATATTATCTATTTTTAGCAAAAGTGTAGGAACACCAAATATTCATCAATAGGAGAATTGATAAACTAATTAAATATGTTCCAATGTTTCCTATTGAGAAAGTTAAAAGCAGTTAAAGAAAGTACACTAAATCTATGGAAAATTACATGAACTCTTTCAATATTTAAAAAATGTCAATTCATTGGTTTTCATGGTTTCTGATGGGAAGTCAGTTGTTGTTATTATACCATTGTATTTTTTGCTGTTTATTTTTAAATCTGATTATTTTTCAGAATTTTATTTTATTTTTGGCTTTTGGTGGCTTGATTATGATGTCCTAGGTTGGATTGTCTACTAATTTATTTTCGTTGGGATCTGTTAAGCTTCTTTCATATGTTGATCAATGTCCTTCACCAGTTTTGGAAAACCTCAGTCATTATTTCCTTAAATATTTCTTCTGTTTCATTCTAATCTTCTCACAATTCAGTTAATTATGCATTTGGCTATTTGAAATAAATCTCTATTATTTGCTTTTTATTTCATTAACTTCCCCATCAGTAAATCATGTATTAGAATACTTGAAGCAATTCTGTTACGTTATTTTCTTCTTCTTTACTAATTTTCCTATCAGTCTTTAGTTTGGATAGTTAATAATAAACTTTTTTGATTTCATCAATTATTTTTTATTTTTTGCTTCTGTCTATTCTGTACTTCGAACAAATCCTTAGCATCAGATGTTGCATTTTTCATTTCTAGAATTTGTATGCACTGATTACTTTTTTAATTAATAGACTTTACTTTAGATATAAGTTTTAGATTTACAGAAAAATTAAACAAAGCAAGTTGAGTTTTTATATGATTTATTAATTCCCTTTTCAGTTTTCCTCTTAATAATACTTTGCATAGTTGTGGTAATCTGTTAACACATGTGGTAATCCAATATTAACACATTAGTAACATGAGTCCAGTAGTTTCCATTAGGATTCACTCTTGGTATTATACAATCTATGGGTTTGACAAATGTAAAATGACATATATCCGCAATTACAGTAACATTCACAGTAGTGTTCACTGACCTAAAATCCTCTGTGTTTTACCTGTTTGTTCCTTCCTTCCTTTCCCAGAAACTCTGGTAACCACTAATTTTTTTTATTATCTCTCCAGTTTTGCCTTTTCCAAAATTTCCTATAGCTGGAATTATGTGGTATGTAGCATTTCAAATTGGCTTCTGATATGGTTGGCTTCGTGTCCCCACCCAAATCTCATATTGAACTGTAATCCCCATAATCCTCATGTATCAAAGGAGAGACCAGGTGGAGGTAGCTGAATCATGGGGGTGGTTTCTCCAATTCTTTTCTTGTGATAGTGAGTTCTCACAAGATCTAGTGGATTTATAAGGGGCTCTTCCCCCTTTGCTCAGCATTCTTCTTGTCACCTTGTGAAGAAGGTGCCTTGTTTTCCCTTTACCTGCTGCCATCATTGTAAGTTTCCTGAGGCCTCCCCAGCCATGCTGAACTGTGAGTCAATTAAAACTCTTTCCTTTGTACATTACCCAGTTTCAGGCAGTTCTTTTTAGCAGTATGAAAATGGACTAATACAGCTTTCTTCACTTAGCAATATGCATTTAAGATTTCTCCACGTCTTTTTGTGAATTGATAGCTCATTTCACTTATTGTTGAAAAAATTTCCATTGTCTAGATGTCCCATGGTTTATTTATCTGTTTACCTATTACATTGAAGACCATCTTAATTGCTTCCAAGATTCAGCAATTATGAATAAAGTTGCTATAAACATTCATGTACAAGTTTTATGGCTGTAGGTTTTTTAACTCATTTGGATAAACACCAAGGAGCATGATGGCTGGATCCTATGGTAAGAGAGTATCTAGTTTTGATTATGCCAAATGGCCTTCCAAAGTAGCTATACCAGTTTGCATTCCAACCAACAATGATTGAGCATTGCTGTTATTCTACATCCTCACTAGTATTTGATGTTGTCAGTGTTTTGGATTTTGGCCATAGTAACAGGTAGGGAGTGGTGGCTTTTTTTGGTGACATGTCTGCCCAGGTTTTATGTCCATTTTTCAGTTAAGTTGTTTGCTTTCTTATTGTTGAGTTTTAAGAGTTTGTATATGTTGAATAGCAGTCCTTTATCATATATATATTATGCAAATACTTTTTGCAGTGTGTGCTTTGTCTTTTTACTTTCTTAGTAGTGCCTTGCCCAGCAGAAGTTTTTACTTTTAATGAACTACAACTTACCAATTTCTTTTGTCATAAATTGTGCTTTTAGTGTTGTACCTAAGGTGTCATCACCAAACCTAAGGTTACATAGATTTTCTTCTATGTTGCCTTTTAGAAGTTCTATGATTTTGTATTTTATATTTAGGTCTATGATCCATTTTTAATTAATTTTTGCGAAAGTATAAAGTCTGTGTCTAGATTATTTTTTTCCACATTCCTACCCAGTTCTTCCAGCATCATTTGTTGAAAATATTATCTATTCTTCATTGAGTTGCCTTTGCTCTTTTGTCAAAGGTTAGTTGACTACATTTATGTGGGTGCATTTATAGGCTATTTTGATTTGTTTCTCTATTTATTTATCAATACCTCACGTCCTTAGTTATTGTAATTTTATTGTCTGTCTTGAAGTTGCATAGTGTCGGTCATCTGACTTTGCTTATCTCCTTTACAATTGTGTTGGCTATTCTGGATCTTTTACCATTCCATGTAAGCATTAAAACCAGGTTGTCCATATCCACAGGGAAACTTGCTGAAATTTTTATTGGAATTGCATTGAATCTCTAGATCAGTTTGGTAATAGTCAACATTTTAAAAATATCAAGCCTTCCTATTCAGATTCATGAAGTAGCTATCTGTTTAGACCTTCTTTGATTTAGTTCGTCAGAATTGTGTAATTGTGTAGTTTCCCTTGTATATTCATATATGATATATATTATACATATTATACATATACTGTCTCATATATATTATATATGTATCTGATTGGTCCAAAAGTAATTGTGGTTCTTGCCATTAAAAGTAATGGCAAAAACTGCAATTATTTTTGCACCAACATGAAATCACACATATTTTTATATATGGATTTTATATCTTCTCTGCTAAATTTCTTCATAATTTTATTCAATTTTGCCCATTTTTCTATAATTTTGAACAAATTTAAATACTTATTTTTAATACATTATTTTAACATTTTAATATCAGAATCTCTGTGGCTCTGCTTATATTATATATTTTTTCCTTTCCCTACCTATGTGTCATATTTTCAGACTTTTTGTTGTATTCTGATAATTAGATTTAAAGAGAAGTCATAATAGAGACTAAAGTTAATATTATTTTTCCCCAAATGGGGCATACCCATTCCACTGTCAGGAAACTAAGAGAGAGGTTGGTTCCTTTTTTTTCCTTTAGATATACAGCTGAATTTGAGCTGTGTGTAACTTGAGTTAGTTTCAATTCACATTTAGTTTTTAAAATCTTCATTTTGAGATCTGCCTTATTTTCATTTAGGCCTCTTCATCTCTAAGGTTTTGGAGATACAAATACCACATGAGTAGGAGAGATCTCATTCTGCTTTTAGCACCCCTTGCCACCTCCACCTACCACCTTTCCTGCAATGGTATACAGTAGAACAGAATAGGCAAGTTTTGAGAATTAAATGTATATTTGTGGAACTTCTAGATTTCAGTCTCTCTTGTCATCTAAAAAAAAAAAAACCATTACAACTCTTACACTTTCTCATTACCTTAGCCAAGTCCTGGGAAATATAATCCATAATGACAGTGTTTTAAGTACTTATATATATTAACTTATTTATTATTTCCAACACTGTGGGTAATATACTATTACAATTTCCATTTGGAAATGGGAAAACTGAAACAAAAAAGTGTTTAAAAGAAAGATTGCCCAAAGGCACACAGCTAGTAAGTTGCTCACATGAAATTAATGCTCTGGATTCAGTGTGTCAAGTTCACTTTCAGAAGGACTACCCAGGAAAGTTATTTCATCTGCCTTGGGGATTGGAATTATTAACAAATGATATCTAGTAAAGATCCTAAGATCTCTGCTCTTTCAGAACCTATGTATGGCTGCTTGTTTTCCAAACAATTTTTGAATAAGAGAGTCTATGTCAGCCCCATCCTGTGCCTTTTCAGATAGTACCACGTATCATACCACCATTCCTTGGCATCAGTAAAATTGATGGTCTTACACTCTCTCCACCAATCATCCTCTCCTCTTGATATTTGTCTGATTTCCTAGCTTCATCTGATTTTGAGCCCTCTTTTCTTAGCCCTGTGCTTGGACAAAAAGAAAGACTTGGCTTTCCTTTGTCCCATACCTATCTCATTAAGCCTTATCTCTTGCTGCTCCTGGTCAGTGGAATGCCCTTTTCCTGGTCATGGGATCTTTTGTCTTTTCCAGGCTTTTTTGATGATAAGGACTGTGGATGACAACAGGGATACAGCAAAATAATAGACATATTATTTATTAAGCATTTGGATGCAAATCAAATGAGGATAAATATTGAGTGAAGACTATATTAGGTTATTGAATATAATAAATACAAGATAATATTTTATGTTCCTACACAAACTATTCAACTATAAATGAAGCTGAGGTCAGGTTAAAAAGTACAGAACAAGCAAATTAAATAATGTTGATTCTCAATAGTATTTTATGTCATAGGCTTTGAGTAAGACTCAGGTCAATTTCTAATTGAGGTTGAAATAATTCAAAGTGGCACCTCATACCAAGCAAAGAGCTACCTGGTTCACATCAGTGGATCCTCTATCAATATCCATATTTATAAATGTAAAAGGCCATTGTTGGCATTTAGATAACCAATGTTCACATTTGGAGCTCTCATTTTCATGAAAAAGCTTAGAAAAAGAATGGAAAATGTCACACTACTGGTTCCTTTTTGTGAGTACAAGAAGGTGTTTCTAATACCTTGTGTCTGTATTAGTATGTATTCTTTAAGATGAAAAAATGACAACGTAATTGTTTTCTCACCTAAGCTGAGAACAAAGGCCACAGCAAGGTATATTAATTTTTAAGCCAGTGATCATTTTTGTGCTTAAATAGTCCAAATATCATGGGCCACCATTTTAATTGTGGATAAAATGTATTCAGAAATGAAGTAACCATCTCAGCTAATGACAACGGCAGCCCACCCTCATCCTGGAATTCAGTGAAGTCTTGTCATGCTGTCTTTTCTTTTGAAGTTCCATGAAGAGTCACATTAAGGGGGTGAATGCTTCCATTTTAGGTTCCATTTAGACCACCCTATTAACTTTCTGTTAAAAGCTTTTTCTACTTTTTTTTAACGCATTTGAACATTTTCTTGTAATATCCCTGGCTAGAAGAAAATTTCCTTTAGGAAACTTTGACTGAAACATAGACACCGTTTTTAAGTTGTAAGCCTTTGAAGAGAAGTATAGGTTTTCTAACTCTGTAAAAAAATATTCAATTCTATCTTTCATTTCATATAGTCCTACTCAAATAGAGTTTGATATAAAACTCTAAATCTGCCTTTATTTTATTGATGCCACTTGAGAATTCGTGAGTAAAACTTTTGTTGAAATTTAACATATTACTTTTTAAAATTCAAATTCCTGAACACTGCAACTATGTTCACTGCTGTTCACTGCTTTATCCTATACTTCGTAGGAATAAAAATAGAATTGTTATCCTGGATCAACTTTTTAGTTTTCCTCTGGGAAACATTTGTAGAGAAATCTTTTGGCATCTTATAGAGGCCTAATAATGGCTTAAATTATGATTAGCCAGAACAGGTACTAAAGGGAAAGTCTGAGGGTACCCCCCATTACAAACTTCTGCTCCCAAATACCAAATGTACTATTTTATGTTATTATAGCTTAAGTTCTTGAGAACCTGACAGGGAGTTTTGCAATGATTTGTAAATGGAAAGGCCACTGGAAAGTATTCAATATTAAGAACTAAGAGCACATTAAGAAGAATCTTGCAAGATTGAGTAAGTCCTTTTTAAAGATGGAGTAACATAACTGAGATAATGTTCATTTATGTCTTGATGATTAATGATCATCAGTCAAAGAATGCTCTTGAAGAGGGAGTAGTTTCCAATGACTCCCAAGAACTCTTTTCATGGGAAAAGGGCAATATTTGGATAAGTTGAACTGGGTAGTTGGAGAGTTGCAGGCATGAATTTGGAAGTGAGGTGAAGAAACATGTAAGCCAGTTAAGAAACTTTAGTTTCATTAGTGGTCCTTTAAGAAGTGATAACAGTGTTTATGGAGGAAAACGATGACATATGTGAATTTTGGAAAGTAAAGTCCACCCAGGAAACATCAGGGAAAATAGACCAAAAAAAGAAATCCTGGGAGAATGAGAAATTCTTTAAAAAATCTGTAATTTGGAGGAGAGATAATGGAGAAGTTAGATTGACATCTGAGAGGAATGAACAAAGTTCATGTACTTTCGAAATGAGGAATATGCTATGAACAACAGTTATTCGAAGATTATGTTTACATAGAAAGAGAAATTGAAGCGTATTTCTCATTATATTTTTTGAGAAGTATTAAAAATACTCTAGAATATTGTGCTTAACTTTTACATAAAATTGATTCATTCTTCAAGTTGTTAGAAATTAGCACTTTATTTTTTACTCTGGTTATCTGGAAACTTGTCAGATATGTTTCATGAATTTAAATATTTGTATGTCTACTAAACTAGACTTGCTAGAAAAGATGACATTCTTTGTACCTAACACATGTAAGATAAAGGATAGGTTTTCAGAAATTGTAATGGAACAAATTGACCAGAAAATAATAATAATAACAATAATCACGGTAATAACTTATAAAGGCAATATTTTTATTATTCAAAACAAAATTTACATGTATTATCTCCTGTGATTCTCTGTGACCTAGATAATTTTATAAGTAAGAAAACTTCAAAATAGTTAAATAACTTCCCCAAGATCACAGAGTCTGAATCTTCAAATGAAAACCACATTTTCCTGCTTTTCAATATGACCAACTATCTCAAAAAGAAATGTTGAGCTGATGCTGGGGCTTCAGTGATCTTTACAGGATATTCCAGTATCAGCTGGGCAGAGACAGTCTAGCACTGTTTAGGGTAATTCTCATTTAATATCTTTACACAACATTTTTTGTTAATGGCCTGTGTTTTATTCTTCTCCTCCAGAAAACCCCTTTTCTATCCTTTTGTAGTTATAGCATCAACAATCAATTTTCCTTTTTTTCTTTTTTGTTAATCTAACTTAGGTGAACTTATTTATTATTAGTGAATTTTGCAGAGGTATTTCCACTGTCCCTACAGATTCCCAAATAATATGGTCCTAAACCTACAACCAAATACTGACATTTCTTTATTAGAAATTATAATATCAAGGAATACTGTAAAAATGATACTATTGTTAAAAACAACACTAACAAAAGCTGCATTTATTTGCAAGCACATTGAGATGGGTAACAATGGTCAGTGATAATATTTTCACCTAAAATCATTATAAGCAGTAAACTACTAATGAACACTACCATGAAACTTCAAAGAGGAAGAGATTAAGAATTAATTGGTTAATTGGAAGGTGAAATTAGATTATTTAAAAGAAGTAAGTTTATCAAGTGGTTTAAAAAGGTAAGGGCTTTCATTGAAGGCAACCAAGTGATTGTGAAAAAGGCACATTGAACATGACATTGTTTGGAAATTGTGGGAGCTGATTATAGCTAATTATAGCTGAAGTAGATAGTAAAAATTGAGACAAGATAGAAGTTGAGATCCCTTTGTCCAATATGGTAGATACTGGCACTATGTCATTGTTTAAACAAAATGAAATTAAAAAATTCAGTTTCATGTTGACACTAGC
This sequence comes from Piliocolobus tephrosceles, assembly GCF_002776525.5. Taxonomy (NCBI): domain Eukaryota; kingdom Metazoa; phylum Chordata; class Mammalia; order Primates; family Cercopithecidae; genus Piliocolobus; species Piliocolobus tephrosceles. The sequence continues at coordinate 181,336,031 of NC_045435.1, read as the reverse complement.
CACGTTTCCAGTGCTCAGTGTTTATGTTTGGCTAGTGGCTACTACAATGGATACCACAGAAATGAAGTAATTCTTGAAGTAATTCTTTCATTTCAGGAGCTTCTTTGAAAGATCACCACAGACATACAAGGCCCAAGTGATAGTTTTATAGGCTCACATATAGCAAAATGAAGAGCAACTAAATGAAAAGTAAAATGAGAAATGTGAATTTTTAAACCACATCATCAGTCCTGTCTTCAGCATATTATTTAATCTTTTTCATATTTATCCTGATTTATTTAAAACTGCTAAGCATGTTTCTATAGCAGCATAAATGCACCAGAGTTTTCAATTTTAACATAGATATAGATGTATTAGGTTGGTGCAAAATTAATTGCGTTTTTTGCAAAAGTTGCAATTACTTTTATACCAACCTAATAGAATCATAGAATACACACACACACACACACACACACACACACACACAGACACACAAGCACAGATGACAACCCATAGAGAACATAGTCTTTTGCCAAAACCCTTTATTATAAACACAAAGGCACAAGTTTCTAGTGGTGCAAAATTAGTTGCTTAATATTATACAATTAGTACGACATTCAAATTAAGCCCTTGCTTTGTTTTTCACAATTAGGAACTTGTCCCACAAGACCATACAATATCCCTGGATCTGGATTTTGAAATTTAAAGATTATAGTAAATGTATTGGGATTTATTCTGTCCTTCTTTTCAGGATATTGTGGGCTCCAAAAGAGGTAATATAGTAGAACCTCAACATCTATTCACCTCAGATAATTAGACTGTATGAATCCTGACAATTCTGGTGTTTGGTTCCACAATGGGGATCATAATGCAGAATTTTATTGACAGGCATATTATGGAGCCTTTGCTGTGAGCTCTGGGAAAGTGTTATTTTCTCTCCTACGAAAGAGGCACGAGAGAAATATGACACATTTTCTTCTACTAGATATGCCTGGATGGACCTGGTAGTCGTATACCCTGAGAATGCAGCCAATGCACTAGCATGGCAGAAGAGCAGACTTAGAGCCCTTCCTTCCATATCTGCAGCCACCTTCCTAGTCATTTCTTATTTAGTTATATAATAAAGATCATTTTTGTGGTTTATAAACAAGAATTATAATTAATTTTTACATAAATAAGGTAAGATAAAATTCAGTAATTTTTTGTTTATATATTTTTTTCCTGGAGTGGCATACATTTCATATACATTTTTAGCACACATAACAGATAACCCAAAGGAAGAGAAACATTCTAGTTTGAAAACTCAGTATGTGCAAAAGTATTAAGTCAGAGAGCCTGATATTTTTAAAGAATAGTCAAGGTCTGTTTGTTTTCAGGAAGGAATAATTATGAGAGCTTTAGTAGGTGGCGATAGGCAGGCAAATGTCAAATTAGAAACATGTGAAATATTTTGCTTGGCATACCAAAATCATAGAAATTTCATCCCAGAAGTAAAACCTTGTATTCTATCAGAAGTCCCCAAGGATGGTTCTAATAATCCTATTTGAAAAGCGCTCATGGATTTATTTCTTTTTCTTTTTTTTTTTTTTTTGCTAGAGTAAGTTTAAAGGTTAAAGCCCTTATTTAATAATAAACTTTCAGTCACAATACGTTGTTTATTATCTGTACATATTATTTTAAACATTGATATTAGAATTTTCTACTACAATGTTAAGGAATAGTGGTAGTGGTTTGCAAGATAAATGTGAGAGGGACTCAAGCAGCTTGTGCAAAGACCATTTTGCCAAAAGTGTGTCTATGCAATTCTCAAAGAAGCTTAGACATTCAAACACTCCTACACTTTCACAGATAATGGTAAAATAAATGTCTAGATGGACTCATTATTTTTGATAGGGAAGACATGGTTAAGTTAGTTAACTCAGTCCTCTAATTCACACCTTTCATCTTTTGAAAGGACACCACCCAAATCATGGGCAAACATATCACTAAAGTGTAGGTATTGAGACATGAGTATAAATAAATCTAATTAATTTTAAAAAATCATTACTGCATGTGTGTGGATACAGTTCTAAATTTTAAAAACATTTTCACAGTGTAAGAAAAACTCTGGTGTTCATAAGCACTTTAAACAGAAAATATTCCTGGCTCTTGCATTCATGCTGTTACTTAGTTGTTACTAATAGTAACCAGGGAATGGATCTTGAAATATGCTTTCACCCTTACTATGCTAATAGTTCATTCTTTTTTGTGAACAATAGGGTTGACTTTTTCAGACAGTGTATTTAAGGCTTAATAGATGTAGTCTTTGACTACGAAGGCAAGGGTTTCCTAGGAAGGCTCTGACTTATTAAGTTCTACCTGTTTACACTTGTGATGTGTTCAACATCATGTCAGATGCTATGAGAGAATATAAAAGTAGAAAGGAAGTGGGTTGGATAGTGCCCCCTTCACATCAAAGTCATGTCCATGAGGAATCTCCATGCACCCTTATTTGGAAATAAAATCTTTGCAGATATAATTAGTTAAGTTAAAATGAGGTCATACTTGATTAAGATACGCCCTGAATTCAAAAATGTGTGTACCTATAAGAGAATTGGGAGAAAGATTTAGACACAGAGGGTACACACATGTACCCAAGGGACATTGTCATGTGACACAGAGGCAGAGATTGGAGTGAGTAAGCTATAAACCAAAAAAAGGCAAGGTTTGCTGGCAACTGGAAGCTAGGAGAGAGGCATGGAAAAAGTTCTCCCTCAGAACTTCCTGAAGGAACCAAACCTGCTGACCCCTTGATTTCGGACTTCCAGGCACCCAAACTGTATCAGAATAAGATTTCTGTGGTTGTAAGCCACCCAGTTTATGGTAATTTCATCACAGGAGCTCTATGGAAGGAAACAAGGAAACGAGGAAACAAGGATTTGTGGAATCCATGCTATGGGGCCGATTCTGTGCTAGACTTTCAGTTGTTAATTGAATCCTTACAGGGATTTCTGTCCCTGTCACAGAGAAATCCAGAAACTCAGAGATAAAAAACAAACTCACTAAAGCTCAAAGTGGTTAATAACTTCACTCTCTGAGCAAATACTCATCAGGAGTTGAGCTCTTGTTTCTTCTGTTAAGTTCATCACCCTAAACTCCCTGGGCATGGCTTTATTCCTCTTACAATGATGTGCTGCTGATTTTGGGGTTTTCAGAAAAGAGGAGCTTAAGGAGTACTGGGGTATGAAAGGATATCTTCTGTGAGGGAATGGAGCTAAAGCTGGCTTTTGAAATCTCAATAGCATTTGCATAGACATTGAAGTCTAAGCATGCTTCTCAAGGGGAGAGAGACTGGGATACTAACTCAGTTTTGTAATTTAAGCAGTCAAATGCCGATACACATGCTGAATTGTACACTTTCTATGTAAGACTCCCGCATCTATTTTTTCTCAATAGTATATACTCTGCCAGAATTCATGCATAGAACACCTCTCCAACGCTTACAGACACCCTACAGTACAGGTATGCTCATCCTCATAGTGTGAAGAAGAAAATGAGTTTCTGAAAGGTTACATGCTTTTTTCAAGGTCACATGATTAAAATTGATGACAGGGAATTCAATAAACAATGTTTCTGACTCCAAGCTCTATATACTCAAACTATATATAATGGTAGAATAATTCTCCCTCTTCCCTTGCACTCTCTCTTTACCCATTTCTTTCTTTAAATTTATGTAGTATTTTTATAGAATAGAAGCAGCACTTGGTGGGATACAACTTACACAAGACACAAATATCAATGAGAATGCAACATATTCATATCTTTCTGAACATAATGCATGTTAAGGCCTAAATATCGTATGTATTTGGTAGGGGAACAAGGCATATTAATTATGACTAGGAGAGCACAGTGACTTAGCAGGAGACTTTCTCATCAACTCTGAGCCATGCAAAGTCAATGATAATTGCTCATCTTTTATCTGTCCTGCTAAGCTAGGGGAGAGTATCTGAAGGGATGGGCTATGCCATCACTATCATTACACAGCTGCCTTCTGGCTGTATGCCTGGCATGAAGCATGTGATCGGTAAATGTCTTCCTGAATGAGTGGATACTTGAATAAATTATTATATGAGATGATGGCTAATCTATGTTTCTTTGGTCATCATTGATGGTTGTTACTCAAGCAGTTTAAAACATATATAAGTTATCTGGTCTAAGACTCATATGTAAAGTGAAGTGCTTATCACTAACTTTCACTAAAAATAATGAAAATACATTTAATATTTATATGTTTTGTAAAAATAGACTTTTCTTAAAAACAAATAAAATACTCTACCTTTTTCTACCTTAAAGTAATTCTTCTAAATACCAGGCTTCATTTGCTATACTCTCTTCTCTGACAGTGCATTAGTAGTCTAGACATAACACACAGTTAACAGAGCAAGATCTGGGATACATGTGTAAAAGGAAAAAAAGAAAACCAATTTAAGAACCCATACAACCTCTCTGATAAATCCTTAATTCTTGTTTTAATGATTAATTAATACGAACCAGAATATAATGATAAATCCTTAATTCTTGTTTTAATGATTATATAAACCAGAATATAAACACATTTCGAAAATTTTCTGATAATTTAAGCAAGACCTCATCAGGGTAATTGTATTCACATCATCTATTTAGGAATCAGTCTTTCCAAACAGTATTATATTAAGATAATGAGACAATATGCATATGCAAATTGCTGAAATCAAAAGTCATGTTAATAAAAACATTAAACAGAAAATATTAGATAGAATGATAATTTGACATATGAAATACCTTCAAGCATATGGAAAAATCATGCAAATAGCTTAACCATCACAACCTGATGTGCTTTTTATCTACTAGAAAATTGCAAGGGGAGACGGACCACAGTGGCAGTGACTTTATTTTACATTATGAGAACTGTAAAGGAGTATTATTTTTGCAATTTCAATATGGATAAGTCCCAAGCTTTTTCTTCTGCCAGTTTCAACCTTGATGAAAGTCACTTGTGCCCTGATCCCACATGAAAAACTGCCAAGATTCCTGCGGTAGAATCAGACAGATCCATAAGTCAGTTTCCCCTTCTCTCTCCTGCCTCTCCCATGCAACGTTCTGCATTATTTCTCTGGGTCTTTTTTGTTATATACTGATTCTCAGGAAGCATTTATTTGTATTTCTCTGCTATTTAGTTGAACAGCAATATGGTCCCCTTGTGTTCGTTTGGTCTTGTAGGATGACCTTTAATAAGGTGTGGGTTTCCCCTGGAGCACCAGAAGTTGTTTCCCAGGAGTATAACAATGTCCAGTCTCCCCTCTTCTATCCAGATGCATTGCATATGCCTACAGAAAATTCAGTTTCCAGTTAAGGGCTATTTTTCTAGAATACAGGGAAGATATGTCAGAAAGATGTCCTCCCAATAGCTGAAAAGAAAGGGAAGATTTTTTTTTTTTTTTTGTCAAAGCTATTTTTTTCCAGACATCCACAAAACTCTGAGAAGTAGTTATTATTATCTGTGTTTCTCAGATGAACTAGTAGTAGTTAAATGGTAGGTGTAGAATTTAAACTTAAATGTATCTGCCCCCAAAACTCTTTCCACCGTACCCACTGACCCAGAAATATACTTACCATCAGCATAAAGCAAGCAGCACAATTTAAAGTCTTTATATAAGCTGCTTGGAACCATAGAACCATAGTACAGTACTGATGGGAAGCTTAACAACCATTTAATCCAATCACCCCACTGAAAGAGAAAAGCTGTGACTTTAAAAGATGCAGTGTTTGACCCAAGATCAGATATTATAACTATGACCCAACTAATTCCAGTACCTATGACCCAACCCTTCTAATTCCAGTACCTATGACCCAACCCTTCTAATTCCAGTACCTATGACCCAACCCTTCTAATTCCAGTACCTATGACCCAACCCTTCTAATTCCAGTACCTATGACCCAACCCTTCTAATTCCAGTACTCATTCATAACAATATTCTACCTCTCACTTAACAATTTGGCTTGCTTTAATACAGTTTCTTTTTTCCTTTTTATATTTTCATCTTTATCCTCTATTGATTGACTGACCTAACTGACGAAACAGACGAATTTGCATTCACCAACTTTCTTCTCTCTCATTGTGAACAAGTTTAAAGAATTTCCTAGAAAAGGTCACTTGAGATCCACCATGAATGAGAATGGATTGGAACAAATTGCAAAACTATTTGGAGTTTAATTCACAGATTATTGAAAGATTTTCTTTTCTCTCTACTTTGAATCTTTTTTGAACGGAACTGATGTTAAAATGCAATTAATGCCCTTACCAACTTGCCAGTCAGCAGAATTCTGTGCTTCTGCTCAAACTGAGAAAAATAAACAGACGAAAAGCAAGCAAGAAGTACAATAAAGCAAAACTGCATCATAGCTACTTCACACAGAGACAACTTCAATGTTTTTCCAGAGTCAGTGCTGCCTGAGGATGCATAACATTGGTCCTTGATAGCCAATTTTCTGCCATCTTGAGAATAGTTAGCAATCCATCCATCACTATGCTTGGGATACATAAAAAGAACAGCACCTTGTAAAGGTCTTAAAAAATTACTCCCCAAAGATAAGAAAGACCAAATGCTTGCTGTTTTTTAATAGAATTTGAATGAAAGATATTAAAAAGAAACAAAAATATTCAATACATCTTACTGGCAATTGTCAAACTCTCTCTCCCTTTTTTTGGACACATCTTTTGAAAATGGCTTTTGTTTTGACATTTTACCTGAATGCATTTATCTCTCATGCTGGGGTGCCATTTTGGGAAACTAAGAACAGGGAAAGCCCACTCCATAGACAGAAGTGCTGCAAACACTTTGCACACATATTAGTCCCCAGATTAAAAAACAAACCCCAAGTCAGGAGTTTTTGTAGTTTGTTACCACACCAGGTGGTTAAAGTGTCAGTAGATACTAAGAAGTTACTGCTGCTGGCTCCACAAGTTTCTACAGAATATTCATTTTTTAAATCAGCTGGGATATGGAGAGATAGGTAGACATTGAGGGTAAAAGAGACAGGAGGCATGGTAAGGAGGAGGTAATATCAAGAAGAAACCTGTCTGATTCATTATTAAGTGAGAAATGCTAAATTTTATTAAGCGTTTGCTTAGGTCAATTTCCTTAGAAGGAAAGACTGAGATAAGGATTCCTGAACAAATGATATATTTGGGGATAAATGGGTGAGAAAAGAAGGATAAGACAGGGATAGGAGCCAAGCGATGATGTGGTCTCAGCTGGAAATCAGCTTCAGCCTGATCTTGCAAGATGTTCTAGAGCTGCACTGTCCAATATATTAAGTAGTCACTGGCCACAGGTGGCACTTAAGCACTTGAAATATGATTAGCCTGAATTGAAATGTGCCCCAAGTGTAAAATCCATATCAGATCAAAGATGCAGTGCAGAAACATAAAATATCTCATGAATAGTGTGTTTTTACTGATTACATATTGAAGTAATATGCTGGGTTAACTAAAATATATTATTAAAATATTTCACCCACCCACTTCTGTTTTTACTTTTTAAATATGACTACTAGAAAAAATTCAATTACATATGTGGTTTGCATTGTATTTCTACTGAGCTACACTGCTTTGGAATGACCGTCTGAATTTCCTTTAATCAGGAAAATAATACACAGTTAGGTAATGTCCCTCTCTCCTTCCCTCCCTCCCTCCCTCCCTTCCTTCCTCCCTTCCTTCTTTCCTCCCTTCCTTCTTTCTTCCTTCCTTGTTTCTATCCTTCCTTTCCTCCATCCTTCCTTCTTTCCTCCCCCTCCCTCTTTCCTCATTTTTTCCTTTCTTCCTTTTTTCTTCTTTCTCCTTAAAAATTCTAACCATTAATGTGTGTTTAACACTGACCGAGGCAGGACTGCTTCTAGATCTCCTACTCAGGTTGCACAGAGGCCTGTGATCTCATCATCCAAACACCCAGGCAGACATGTCCACAACTGTGTTATCCTAAGCACAGCTACAGAATGCTCATCACAGCTCGGTGCTGGGAAGAGATACTGGCAGCAGCTCTTCAAAATAAGTAGCTGATTCAAGGTTCAAAAATACGTCATCAACTGGCTTCCAGGTACTGCCATCTTTTCATCTGTAGGCCCATGTTGTTGATGGCAGATGAAAGCTATTGTGACGGGAAACCAAAACAAAAGAACCCTACTTCATTCCATTTCTGAAGTAGTGCTACTTGCAGGTACCTGGAGGACACTTAAAAAGGTAGGAGCAGCTGCAAAGAGTTAAATTATGTACCAAAAAATTAATATTTAAGTTATAATTCATTACATAAATTGTACTGCAATTTATACCATTTATACCCCAGATTTTTTTCTTTGGTAACTTGCTAAATTTTTTGGTGCATGCTCAGTTTCTAGAAACACTTGGTAACTAGACTGATTCCTTGCAGAAAGCCCTTTTCATAACATAAGCTGACCTTCATAGTCATCCTTATCATCATCATCATCATCATCATCATCATCATCATCATCATCATCATCACTGTGTCACCAATGATATTATTTTTGAACTTTTGCTCATGGCATATTGATCAGTATTAGGCTCAATAATGATTCATGATGTGTTGGGCATTTGGGATGCTAAGGCAAAAATTATGGTGAATAAAATCAATAGTGTAGGCAGTGTGTTATCTCTTTTTTGACAATTTGTAGGTCAAAAGAATTTGAGTACAGGCAGCAATTCTAGAATATAACTCAACTGCATAGCATGTTACTAGGCAGGGGTCAATTTGATGTTATCTTTTCCTGTGCTTTCAGTTTTCTTGCATTTTGAAAAATAAACTAAACAGCCAATCCAACAGAGTGGCATAAGGAATGCACAGCTTACCAAACTCCATTGTCAGTGATAGTAAATACAACAGTGGATAAAGTGGCAGAGCAGGGAGGAAAAGCAAACAGTGTCATGAATTTCTAGATATATTAAGCATCTGAAAAGTAATGAATATCTAGCAGGCTAACTAATATTTGATCTAGAAAGTATTAATAGGACCTTGATTTTAACATTTGGATCTAGCACTAATTTATCTAATCTTTTACAGTTAGATTATAATAATTTAATAATTTTTTTCTACAAAGAATGGAAGCTACATCATAGCCAAATAATAATATGCTATCTGTATATGCAAAACAGCTCAATTATTTGAGGCAATTAAACTAATATCTCTAGAGTGACTTGAAAGGAGGTTATCTTTGTAGGAAAGATTTCAATGAGAATTGGAAAAATACAGCATTTTTTGCTGTGATTCTGTGGAAAAAAAAATACAAAATAGACCAAAGAAATTAGTCTTCAATGTTTAATGTTTATCATTACCAAAACCCAACTCTATGATGACTTTCTTAATTATCTAGATGAAATTTTCTTGTTTTGCAAAAGTGATAATTTCTAAGGGAGGCTACTCTTGCTAGAGCTAGCTTTTTGCTGCTGCCTATACAAAAGCAAGAATAAAAATGGAAATAAAAATATGCTGCACTAATATTGTTTTCTAGATGTTTGCTCTTTGAAGCTTTCTTGGTATTATTTGGTGGTAATTTCTTAAATTAGAACCTTTTCCTTGTCTCTCTGATTTAAGTAAATAATAGTGTTTCACATACTAAAGCTTTTATTTTAAAAAATCTCAAAACATCTTATTAATAACCACATTACCCTTGCAGAAATTCCTGGTTAAAAATGGTTCAGAAGTGGGAAAGACATATGTAAATGGCAAGCCTCAGGATCAGAAAAGCCCATGACTTAACCACAGTCCTGGATAGACTGTTATGAAATTCCGATTTTCGTACCCCAGCATGATATTCTACTCCACTGTGACAAAACTGCTCCCATGAAGTTTAATAAATCAATGACCAGACCTTAATAACTTAAGCTCATAGAGAGAATAATAATATACACATTAGAGTAGGTCTAGCTTGGCCAATTTGTGGAAGAACTCAAAGTTACTTCTAATTAGTAAGACAAAAAGTCTTCTGATATGTTAAAGGATGTAGGTCCTGCCAGTTAGTTCAGTCCTTCAAGTTGTGTACTGACTCTCAAACATGTCACCATTTTTTGTGCTAGTTTATTGGATACTGACAACATAGTCTAAGACAGAAGCACAACTAATACACTCTTATTTTAAGTTACATTTGTTTCAGCTGTTCTATCTTAGAAGGCAGTGAGTTCTATTATTTCCAGTTAAATGATGTTATATAAGTGCATTAAAATGTCTAGTGTAAGAGGGAAGCAGTGATTTTACATATGATTTTGATAGATTACTTTTACTGTCCAGTGGATAAGGGTAATGAGCCAAGAGAGTAATGGTGAGTGCTTTTCAAGGCATATTTATGTCTTCCATTATTGTGAGATGCAAAGTGAGGGATCAATGCTTTGGGAAGCTCAGGAATGTACACCCATAATGATCTGTGGGTGTGGACAGAGTCCTCGTGTGGATGGTTACAAAACACATCAAATACACCAGTGATCGAAATGCTTCGTTTATAGAGAATATCACAGCTATACTAAAATGATTTCCAGATATTTTTACTCACAGATCTAAAATTAGAATTCCATAACTTATAGGCCATTAAAACTAATTAAAACAACAAACACACAAAAATAAGACGACAATGGAGAACGTGACATTCAAATTTCACTTGACGTTAAACCTTAGTGTGCATTTTGAATGCTCTCTATAAATCCACTGCCATTCTTATTGATCAGCTCCTCACCATATCAAACCTGTTTTTTACTTTATTGCCATACTTACCTTACTAAAAGACAAATCTAATTATTGCTCTGCCCTTGAAACTCTTACTTAGGTACCTGTTGCCTAAAGATAACACTTAAAAGCCAAATTGTTCTCACAATCTATTCCCAACTACCAATTTCATTGGTCAATACTATCATTTTTACTTTTCCATAAAAATCATAATACTTTTCAAAATGCCATTTGTTTTAGAAGGGTTATTCTTATTTTTTCTGGCAGAGAAATGTATATTAATGCATTTCCTGGTTGGTCTCATGCTTCCCACTTTACACTATGAGCATAAATCCTTGCTTCTTCTCTACCTGCACATTCTGTACGTAAATTATTATTTCAATTTAAATTATTATTTCAATTATTATTCTTTGCTTTAATTTATTTATTTAGAAATTGGTAGCCACTATTAACATTACCACATCTCTAGTGCTTGGACTCAGCATACGTTAGATGCTTTTAAATATGTGTCCATTTGAATTGACTATATTTAACTTCATTATCTTTTTCCCTCATAAGTCGCAGATCAAAGAATATTCCCTTTTAAGCAGATATTAACAGGGGAAATACACACCATTGTTTCAGAAAGTAATTATGCAGATTGACTCTCCTAGTAGGAAATTAGAAAATTCACTCAGCACCACAGCTGTGGGACTTAATTTATAGAATCAGCTATATTTTGAAAACTTTGAAAATCTGCCAAAAGAGAAAATTATAAGATTGATTCTGTAAATGATGGTGTTCAAAGTTAAACTACTTCTCTGATGGATTTGTTAGAGACGATTTTTTCCCCAGCCATATTTTTTTATTTTCTTACTTTTGATCAGTGGATAACTTCTGCTTCATCCTATAGCAAATAATTCTACCTGCATAAAATGTAAGCTTATAATCATTTGTGAAAGATAAAGGCAGTACTTTAGCTATTTAGATTAGGTAAATGAATCGTGAACATAGTGTCCTTTACTTCAAATACTACACTCTCATCCCACACCCCCTGTTCTGTTGAGCATTGTCACTAAAATAACACGATGGCTGGCAGGGACAGTGGAGGAAACTAAATTTTTTTTTAGACAATACACTGCTGAAATGAGGCATCATCATATGAGCCAGCTTTCCAATTTAGAACACACTCATTCCTTAATTTGGTTTGATGTGAATGCACATACAGAAAAGTGCATATAGCCTCAGTGTGCAGCTTGATTCATTTTACAAATGGAACACACCCATACAGCAACATATAGAAGCCCTTCATACCCCCTTCTAATCATGATCTTAATTCCACCCTAGGGAAGCCATTAGCCAAACTTTTAACATCATGGATGCTAATTTTTGTACTCTACACAAATTGCATATTAAATAGTTACTTTTTTCATTCCAGCTTGTTTCCCTCAATACTATGTTTGTGGGTAGCTATATTTTGTTCATTCTCATTGCTACATAGTATTGCATTGTGTGACTATAACACAATTTATTTATCCATTCAACTGTTAATAGGCCTTTGCGTAGTTTTGAGGTTGGCGTTATGAATACTGTTGCTATGAATATTCATGTGCACATCTTTTGGAGAACATATGTATGCATTTTTCCAAATGTTAAACCCATCTTATATTCCTGGAATAAACCACACTTTTCGTGATATATTATCCTATTTATACGTTGCTGGATTTGATTTTCTAGGATTGGGTTTAGGATTGTTGCATTTATGTGACTAAAAGAAATTAGTCTGTGATTTTCCTTTCCTTTAATGTTTTGTGAAGTTTTCTTATTGGGTTTTCCTGGGTCTTATAAAATATGTGTTGGAAAGTGTTGTCTCTTTTTCTTTCTACTCTGAATGAGTTTGTTTAATAGTGGTATTATTCCCTTAAATATTTGGAAGAGCTCACTGATAAGGTTATATGGATCTGGAGTTTTCTTTCTGGGAATGATTAAGTTCTTTCATAGATATGAGATTATTAAGATTTTCAATTTCTTCTTCTGTCAATTTAGGCTATAGATTTTTCCCCAAACATGTCCATTTCATACAATTTTCTAAATTAATTGGCATTAGGTTGTTAATAATATTAATTTCTTTGATGCTTGAATGATATTAGTGATGATTTATTTTGTATTCCTAATTCTGACAACTGTTTTTTCTTTCTTTTTTTATTGATCAGTTTGTAGGTACTTATGAATTAAATTAATATTTTTATAGATTGTATAGGTTTGAAATTTGAGTTAGTTTTTCTCTAATTTCTTGAGATGGATGTGTAAATATTGATTTTCAGCCTCCTTTCTAACAGATATTTTTGAAAACATATTTAATTGAATTTTTTCTCTAAAAACATTTTTCTTTTGGCTTTTTATATATAAAATATTTTTCCACTGGATATAGAATTCTAAGTTACATTGTTTTAGCACTTTTCAAAAGGCCATGTTCTTATTTTCTAGCTTTTATTATTTTCATGTTTAGTTTCAGTCTTGCTGCTTCTTTGAAAGTAATTTGTCTTTTTCACTTGGCTGGTACTAAGATTTTCTCTTTGGATTCCTACCCTGTAACTTTTATATATATTGCTTGGAGTTTGTTGAACTTCTTGAGTCTGGATTAATGTCATCCATCAATTTTGGAAAATTTTCAGTCATTACCTCTTCACTATTTCCATTGCCAAATTCTCTCTCTTTTCTCCCTGTGAGAATAGATTTATAAAACTACCAGACTTATTGAATTTGTTCCACATGTCTCTAATTTTCCCTGAATTTTTCTCTCTGAGCATCAGTTTTGCATTTTTTATTTATCTGTTTTTTAATTCACTAAGTCTTCCCTAGCTAGCATGCTATTGGATTCATCCATTGCAGTTCTTAATTTCAGATTTTTGTATTTAGTTTAAAATGTCCACTTAATTTGTTTTTACAGGTCCCAATTTTTAATTGAAAATTTTCATTATTTTATGTCTTTATTCCTTTTTTAAACTATTTCATTAATATAGTTATCATAATTATCCTAAAGTCCAGTTCTGTTCATGCCAACATCCAAGTTCTTGTTCTAATATCAATTTCTTAAAAATTATTATTGGTCATATAGTCTTGATATTTTGCAAGTTTTATGTTTGGATTATGTAAAAATAACCAGAGATACTCCAGATTGTGTAATCCTCAACCAGATAGGGTTAATTCTTATCTCTGTTAGCCAGAGAAAATGTGAGGGTGTTGATCTCAATCCAAATTCGATTGTGATTTCAGTAAAGTCATCTTACCTCTGGTTTGCTCTGCTTTCTAGAGCATGAAGCTTTCTGCCAGGGCCAAACCTGAGTTTCACCCACTAGCTGGCCTATTCTCCACGAAAAAAACTTTTTTTTTTAATAACCACCAGGACACTCCTACAAAATTTACTCTGACATTCAAAGTTTCCAGCCTTACAACAAAGTAATTTTTTTTGGGGTGGGGGGAGCGAAAAAAAAGTAAGTTTATTTGATGTGTTTCTTAGTAATGGAATTGTGGGGAAGAACAAAAGCAGGTTCCGGGACTCACATTGCTTTGGGGGAAGCTAAAGCTTCCCAGAATCCCTTGTCCCTCCCCACTTTGGGCACTTAGCGGTGGGGCTGAGGAGTGAGAGGGTCAAGGCAAGGAATGATTTATTAAAGCTAACGAGCAGACAGAAGGCGCTGGTGGGTCATATCTCGGGCCTGGAAGAGGGAGGGCGTGGGCGAGGCCCCATGTAACACCAGGGGCTCCTTGGTTCCAGGCTTGGCCTCTAGTCCTTTCCCTTCCCTTTCTTGGCTTTGGCCTTGGCTTTGGTCTTGGGGGTGCAGGGCTTGGTGACGCGGATAGTCTCCTGGCACTGGGCATTGTAGCGCGCCTTCTTCATGGTGCCTTGGCGGACTTTGGTGCCTGTGCCCCCATCACACGCACCCCAGTTCTCAAACTTGTACTTGCAGTCGGCTTCAAACTCCTTCTTCCATTTGCAGGGCACCCTGCACCGGATGCGCTGGGTCTGGGCCCCGCAGGTGCCCTCGCGGAAACCCACGCTGCAATCCTTGTTGCTGGGGGTGCAGGGCCCCCAGGCCCACTCCGCACGCTCGCTCCACGGGCCGCCCTTCTTCACCTTGTCTTTCTGTTTGGCCACTGCAGAGGTGAGCGCCCGCAGGGCGAGGAGGGTGAGAAGGAGGAAGCCTCGGTGCTGCATCTTGCTCGCTGCCTGCGCTGCTTCATTCCCTCCCGCACCGGGCCCGTCACAACAAAGTAATTTTTAAGTGGGTGCACAGCAATGCAGGGGATCTCCCCACTCTTGCTCTTTCTCATTCTAGCTTTGTATAACTTGTGAAAGATCTGCTGGTTGCTCTTTCTCTAGGAAGATTCCTCTTCCTAGAATGAGTCACAGTTCTCAGGCTCTAACCTACACTAAAAATTAGTACATACTGCCAGAATAAACACTTCCAGGATCCTCAGTTCAACCCTGAATGATTCTCTCCTCTCTGGAATTTTTTTCCATTAATCCTAATTTGTATTGCTGTTTACATAATTTACCTGAAAGTGAAGTGCTCCAGAACTGAATTTACTTTTTTACCCTAACAACATGATTTGAACACTTAAAAGTTTAATACAGAATATATTTCTATTTCCTCTCAATAAATTAACGAGAGAAATTTAAAATAAAAATTAATTAAACTGTATTGAAAATAATTAAAATTTACCAATTCATTAGCTGATAATCTCTTCATAATTATTTCTCAATAATTACAGGCATATCTCATCTTATTGCACTTTACAATCAAAAATGGAAGGTTTGTGGCAATCCTGCATTGAGCAAGTCTATCAGTACCATTTTTCCAAAAGCATGTGTTCACTTCTTGTCTCTGTGTCACATGATGACAATTCTCACAATATTTCAAACTCTTCTTCATTATTATATCTTTCATGGTGCTCTGTGATCAGTGATCTTTGACATTATTGTTGTAATTGTTTCGGGGTCTCATGAACCACGATAAAATGAAAAACTGAATTGATAACTGTGGTTTGTGTTCTGACTGGTCCACCAAATGGCCAATCCTCATGTCTCTTCCTCTTTTCAGGCATCCCTATTCCTTGAGACAAAACAATATTGAAATTAGGCCAATTAAAAACCTCACTAATTTCAGCTTTACAAACATATATAGACTGTAAGTGAAGTGATATAAACAAATAATCCACGCAAATGGAAACCGAAAGAGAGCAGGGGTACCTATACTTATATCAGAGAAAATATACTTTAAATCAAAAACTATGGCAAGGGACAAAGAATAACGTCATTACGTAATGATAAAAGAGTCAATTCATCAAGATGATAGAAAAATTTAAATATATATATGCATCCAGCATCAGAGCACCTATATATGTAAACCAGATATTATCTAATCTGATGGGAGAAATAAAGAACAATATAATATTGGTAGGAAACTTCAATACCCTGCTTTCAACAATTGATAGATCAGACAAATCAATCAGAAAACATTGGAATTGAACTACATGTTAGACCAAGTGAACCTAAAAGACATGTCTATAACATTTTATCCAATAGTAGCAGAATATACATTCTCTTCCAGCACACATGAAACATTATCCAGGAGAGATCATATGTTAGGACACAAAACAATCCTTAACAAATTTAGAAAGATCGAAATCATTTCCAGCATCATTTCCAATCGCACAATTATATGACTCCAGAAATCTATTATTGAAAAATAAATAAATACTAGAAAATTCACATATGAACAGAAACTAAATAGCATGCTCCTAAACAAACAATAGATCAAAATAAAATGAAATGGGACTTTAAAAAATCTTCAGACAAATGAAAATGGAAACAACATACTGAAACTTATAGGAGGTTAGAAAAGCAGTTCTAAAAGGAAAGTAAAGTGATAAATGCCTACAAAAAGGAAAAAAAAATCTAAAATATACAATCTAACTTTATATTTCAAACAACTTGAAAAAGAACAAACAAAACACAAAGTTAGTACAGGAAAGTAAATGAAAAATTCAGAGCAGAAATAAAGAAATAAAAAGTAGAAAATCAATTGAAAAGATCAACTAAAGAACTGTTTTGTAAAAATGATAAAATTGACAAACCTTTAAGTAAAATGACAAAGAAAAATGAGAGAAGACTGAATAGACAAAATCAGAAATGGAGGAGACATTACAACTGATTCCACAGGAATACAAAGGATCATGAGAGACCACTATGAAGAATAATGCACCAACTAATTGGATAACTTAGAATAAATGGATAAATTCCTAGATATATACAACCTATCAAGACTAAATTGTGAAGTAATGTCAATTCTTAATTGATGGATAATAAAAAAATTGTATCAATAATAATAATATTAAAACTTCCCAACATAGAAAATCTTAGCACCTGATGGCTTCACTGGTGAATACAACTGAACATTCAAAAAAAAATTAATACAAATCTTTCTCAAATGCTTCCAAAAAATTGAAGAGGAAAGAACACTTTCACAATTATTTTATAAGGCCAGCATTACCTTAATGCCAAAGTCATACAAGGGCCCTGTAAGGAAATGTATGCAAAACTTTCAACAAAATACAGCCGACTATTAAGCAATGAAAGAGTTAGGAGTGCTGATATCCCTCACAGCAGAAAATTTATGTATAACTTTTGACTTCCCTAAAAGTTAACTATTAATAGCTGACTCTTGATCAGAAGTCTTACCAATAACAGGTCAGTTAACACATATTATGTATATTATATTTATATTAAGTACTGTATTCTTATAATAAAGGAAGCTAGAGAAAAGCATTATTAAGAAAATCTAAGAAAGAGAAAACATATTTACTATTAAGTGAAAGTAAATCATCACAAAAATCTTCATCCTCATTGTCTTAATATTGATTGGATGAAAGAGGAAAAGAAAGAGGCAGGGGTGGTGGTATATATATATATACACACACACAAAATGGAATGTGATATATATATACACACACACACACACACGCAATGGAATATTACACAGCCTTTAAAAATAGGTGTCTTGCTGTCTCAGTGAGGACAGAGGGAGAAGAAAATCTATGTATAAGTAGATCCACACAGTTCAAACTCGTGTTGTTCTATGGTCAACTGGATAAGCAAAAGAAATTCAGCAGCACATTAAAAGGATCACTCACCATGAGCAAGTGGCATTTGTTCCTGGGATAATATGTTTCAAAATATATAAATTAATAAATATGGTATATTACACTAGTAGAATAAAGGATGAAAATCATATGATTATCTCAATAGATGCAGAAAAAACATTTGACAAAATTCGACATCTTTCATAATAAAATATCTCAACAAATAAGGAGTAGAAAAAATGAACTTCAACACAATAAAGGTAATATATGACAACCTCACAGGAAATGTCATATTCAATGGTAAAAATCTGAAAGCTTTTTCTCTAAGATGAGGAGAAAGGCAAGGATGTCCACTCTCACCATTTCTATTCAACACAGCACTGTAAGTTCTAGACAGAGCTGTTAAGCAAGAAACATAAATAAACACATCCAAATTGGAAAGGAAGAAGTACCATTATCTCTGTTTGCAGATGACGTGATTTTATATGTATAGAACCTAAAAAACTTCAAAAAAAATTGTTACAATCAATAAACAGATTCACTAAAGTTGCAGGACACAATACTTACATATGAAATTCACAATGTTTCTATACATTAATAACAAATGGTCTGAAAAATAATTAGAAAAACAATTACAATGGGATCAAAAAGGTAAAATAGTTGGCATAAATCTAACCAAGGAGGTTAAAGAGGGGAAACTCTTCAAAGAGAACCTGAAACCATAAAACTCCTTAAAGAAAGCAAAGGGGAAAATCTTGACATTAGTCTTGGCAATGATGGGTTTTGTTTGTTTGTTTGTTTGTTTGGTATGACACAGAAAGCACAGACAACAAAAGCAAAAGTAAACAAGTGGGATACTATATTAAGCTAAAATATTTCTGCATATCAGAGTAAACAATCAATGAAATAAAAAGGAAACCTACAGAATGAAATAAAATATTTAAAACCTATATGTCTGATAGAAGGTTTCAATCTATGTTAGGAATTCATGTAATTCAATAGCATAAAAAACAAGTAATCATTAAAATATGATCAAAGACCTGAATAGACATTTTTCCATAAAAGACATATACAACGCCCACCGGTATACATGAAGGTGCTTAACATCACTAATTATCAGGAAAATGCAAATTATAACTACAATTAGATTATCTCCTCACACCTGTTAGAATGGCTTGTATCAGAAAGTTCAAAGATGACAAGTTTTGACCAGGAGAAAAGGTAACCCTTAAATATTTGTGGTGGGAATGCAAATTTGTGCAGTCATTGTGCAAAGTGGTATGGAGGTTCCTCTAAAAATTAAAAAGAACTATTGACCAGGCACAGTGGCTCAGGCCACTCTTGTGTTCATTGCAGCATTATTCACAACAGCTAAGGTAAGGAAATAACCTAAGTATCTGTAGATAGACAAATGGCTAAAGAAAATTTGTGTATATATATATATATATATATACACACACACACACACACACACACACAATGGAATATTACACAACCTTTAAAAGTAGGAAATCCTGTCATTTATGACAACATGAATAAACCTGGAGGACGTTATTCTAACTGAAGTAAACCAGACACAGAGACATTTATTACATTATCTCACTTGTATATAGAAACTAAAAACATGGACTTCATAGAAATAGAGTGGTAGTTACTAGGTGTCAAAGACTAGGGCAAAAGAAGAAAAGGTCAAAGCCTACAACAAACTTTTGGTTATAAGTTGAGTAAGTTCTGGAAACCTAATGTACAGCATAGTGACTATAGTTAATAATTTATTGGATATTTGAAATTTGTTAAGAGAGAGATCTTAAGTATCACTTAAGATAAGATATTAAGTTTTCTCATCACACACACATATAAGGTAATTATGTGTGGTGAAGGGAAATGTTAATTTGCTTTATTGTTACAATCATCTCACAATGTATACACACATTAAAATAACATATCTGTACACTTTAATATATATAATTTTTATTTGTCAGTTGTACTTCAATAAAGCTTGAAAATGCCAATAAAAATGAAATTATGGATTAAGATGTATAATTTATCAAAAGCTAATAAAAATAAGACAGCCCACAGATAATTAGACAAATATCAACAGGTAATTGATACATCCAGAGAAACATAAATCAATAATGAATTATCAGTTCTCATTCATTAAGCTGGAAAAAATTTTAAGCACTGAAAATGTCTGCGTTGATAAGAATGCAAGAAAACTGATATTCTAATTTACTTATAATAAATATTAACTTTAAAAATATTTAAAAGGGATACTAATTGGTACCAGTAAAATAAATGTAATATTTAATGAATTAGTATTTTTAAGAATTTACTTCTTAAAAACATATCTGGAAATTTATCACATACACATGTTCATATGTGCATAAATGTTATGTGTAATGTTTGTTATTGCAAGTTTATTTGTAAGAGGAATTCTCAGGACATCTTGAATATCTATCACTATGCAATTATTTTCTAAATATATTGGCATATTAGATACTGTGCAATCTCCAAAAAGAAGATACACACTGGAAAAGAAAGCAATCCAACACTTTAAGTGGCATTAAAAAGCCAATTTAAGAACGATACATAAAAGGATTAATTTGGGTATTGTATAAATGTGATACATACATACATGTCCATGAATGTGTAGAAGAAGAAGCCGAGATGTACATGTCTAAATACGAATCATGGTTGTCCTTGAAAGAGGGATTGGGAGTAAGGAAGCAAAAGAGAGACTTTGATGTATCAGCACGTATAAATCTTTTTGTTTGAATCTGTTTGAAATGAGAATGTGTTTATACAATTTTTTCCAGAATAATTTATTGGACCAGTTGACCAATAAATGTTATGTTGCCAACAAGTGTTATGAAGAAATGAAGGTTTACCTCATATGATTTGCTATCCCTGGACACTTTCAACTGAAGGCCATTTCTTGGTCTTTGGGGATTAAATTAAGCTGTACAAGTCATCTAACTTTGAAATAATCTTCAAGTATCATTTTTAATGCTTTCACTAGAAACATTTTGTGCTGTATTTTATGTTGGTTTTCAATGATGCAGAATTAAATAATGTACAATGCCATCCTTAAGACGTTTTATAATCAAGATATTGATTTATACATAAAAACTTTCAATGTAATGTGGTAATCACTCCTAAAAGAGGACAAAGTAGGGGAACTAGAGCTTTGTCCAAAGTATTGTACTATGGAACAACAGAATATGAAGGAATCCCATTCTCTGCCAGAGTATTTTAGAGAAAGAGAATTTGTTTTCAATATTCAAAAATTAGTATGAGTTTTAAGTTAAAAATCTATATTTCTAGCTTCTTTAAAACTTTCAATAGATCAGGAAACATCATTTTCCCACAAGGCAGGAAACATCTGAAGTTCAATGATTAATGCATTCTCTTAGCAGAATATTTTCCACTTCTAGGTAATTTCCCTCTCTATGTCTTACACATACACACACACCATATTAACATTTATCCCTTCCCTTCTTAGCACACTTCTCATATAAAGAGAGCTTGCCTCTCCACCAGTCACTTTCCTTACTAACATGACCTTGTTGACTCCTATAGATGTTTTGTATTTTGCCACTCATTCCAGATGACAGAGTGGAACAATAAATGGCCTACAAAATTTTGTAGTAGTGGCAGGTTGAAAAGAGATTTCTCCATTTTAATCACTCCTGAAAAAGGGAAAAAAAGGAAAAAAAAAAATAGGCATTAGCTGCAGTTAGAGTCACATTACAGAAATATCCATGTTTTTCACATATTAATCGTAACCTTTGTAAGAAAAAAATAAAATGTTATTACAAAATAAGTTCATAGCAGAATTCATTTCTTCAAGGTAATGCTGTATGTTTTCTACAATGACACTTGCATTTCAGATGTTCACATGGTGATATGGCTTGACTGTGTCCCCACCCATATCTCATCTTGAAATGTAGGTCCCATAATTCCCACGTGGCTGGGGAGGGACACAGTGGGAGGTAATTGAATCATGGGGGTGGGTCTTTCTCAAGCTGTTTTCATGATAGTAAGTCACAAGATCTGATGGTTTTATAAAGGGGAGTTCCCCTGCACATACTGCCTTGCCTGCCGCCATGTAAGACGTGACTTTGCTCTTTATTCACCTTCCATCATGATTGTGAGGTCTCCTCAGCCATGTGGAACTGTGAGTCAATTAAACCTCTTCCCTTTATAAATTACCCTGTCTTGGGTATGTCTTTATTAGCATGTGAGAACAGACTAATACACATGTGCTTTTGCTGTGCAGCTTTGTCTTATGTATCTTTCCTCAAACCATTTCTTCTACTTAATACAAAGAAAAACTGACAGCTTTTCTGCTTAAAGAGCCCTAGGATCACTTGAGATCTTTCGCACTATGCACAGAGGTACACAGAATAAAATTAAGTTCCTGATTAAAAAAAGGATTGCATGAAAAACAGCCACCAGCCACTAGCTCAAATCAATAGCAGTTTAAACATGCTCCTTAGAATTCCATTCTAGAGGTTACTTGGGGTTTTACTTCCTTAAGTCTGTGGAGATATCTGTAGCCTTTGGTTACTTGCTTAGCTTATTCTCTCCAATCTACTGGCTTCTTTACAGGATTTTAGTCAAGTGAAGAATGTGGCAGACATCATTTACTGAATATGGCCTTAATTCCGTCTTTCTTTCCTTATGTTTTCAATGCAATTTTGACTCTCCTCCTATTGAGAATTATGTCTTTGTTCTCTCACCTGGAATCTAGGCAGACTTGTGACCAGAGCAGACGTGAAACTTTGACTCTTGAGAGTAGGTCACAGAAAGGTAATTCATCCTCTTCCTACTTTCTTTGGAATGTTCACTTGAGGAATACAGCCACTATACTAGGAGGCACCTCAGGCTACATAGGAAGGCAATGGGTAGATGTCATAGCTGATACGTCTAGTTGAACTCCTAAGAGATTGCCAACATCATTCATCAAACTTGAATGCAGACAATTCCAAAAGGGTTTGATATAGTTTGGATATTTTTCTCCATCCAGATCTCAGGTTAAAATGCAATCCCCAATGTTGGAGGTGGGACCTGGTGAGACATATTTGGATAATCCCTCATGAACGGCTTGGTCCATCAACTTGGTAATAAGTGAGCTCTCCATCTGAGTTCACAAAAGATCTGGTCATTTAGAAGTGTTCGCTTCCCCTCCAACTCTCACTTGCTCCTCTTTTCACCACGTCACATGAATGTTCCTCCTTCACCTTCTGCCATGACTGAAAGCTCCCAGAGGCTTTGCCAGAATCCAAGTGGATGCCAGCACCATACTTCCTGCAAAGCCTGCAAAACCATGAGCTAATTAAGCCTCTTTTCTTTATAAATTACCTGGTCTCTGGTATTTATAGTGACACAAGAATAGCCTAACACAGGGTTTTGGCCCCTAGCCATTAAGTCACACCCCAGGCTTTGAGTCTTCCACCCCTGAGAGCCCAGACATTATGAAGCAGACAATACCTGGCCCCACTGTGTCTTGTCCAAGTTTTTGTCACGAAGAATCTGTTATCATAACAATATAGATGTTTTATGCCACTATGTTTTGGAGTAATTTGTTTCATAAATATCGTCAATTAAGTATTGAGTGGTCCCCTTGAATACAAGTAAGAGTTTTCATAGCTCTTGAACTTTCTACTCCACCAACTCCAGTCTTGACATAAAAGGAGACAGTGGAAAATAGAGAAATGAGAATGCTTTAATGTTAGACAGACCCAAAGTGAAATCTTATTTCTGCCCCTTATGCATTCTAAGGTGTTAGGCAGGTTACTTTGAAACCACCTTTGCGAAGATTGTGATAGTGAGAGAAATCTATGTCCTCAAAATTTAGGCATTTCATTTGAATTAGGCATATTGTGTATTGTCTCTGCTAGATGATTTAAGGTCAAAAAATTCTTCTGTAACACGTTTGATAATTGTTTGACTTGTCTGTTTTATAGCCATTAGATTCTAGGTAAGACCTGTGGACACATGGTGTCAGCCAAACAGCTTACTATGCTGGGAAAAGTCAGATATTGTCTACAGTTCTGTCCTTGTCTTGGGATCTGCAATCTGATATGTGCTTCAAATTGCTTATTTACTAGGTTTGTCACAAAAAATAAAAGTTGCTAAGAGTTAACATTGTAACATATGTAATTGAGACTGGTAGGGACATAGTTTTACATGCAAAGTATATAAGGAAAATAGAATGTGTTTTGGTAAAAGATTATAAGAAGGCATGGGGATATAGTTTTTGTTAAAGGGAAAGTAATTTGGTCTCATTTCAAGATTTTTAAGGATTGTCCTAAGTCAAAATAATGGTAGAACAAAACCAAAGAAAAAGTAGATTTGTGAAAAACGTATTTTAAACGAGGTTTTGTGGGCATGAGCAAGTTGGCCAAAACTTAAAGGGAGTTAGTTTTTCTATAAATTATACATTAAGATAAAAAGCACACTGTTGTAGGACCAGAATCTGGGCCTATATGTCTGAATAACATGGTTTCCTTGGAGCATTGATCTGCTCTTTAATAGAAAATCATAAAAAATTACAAAAGTTGTATAAAAATCTTACCTTATTGTCAAAATGATTATGAACGGATATATTTGTTTATAAGGTTTTATTAGAAATTGTGTCTAACATTAATACTACACTAAAGCAAAGGTGGAATTTGCATTTCTCTTTTGAATAGGATTGTTGTGTAATATTGAGAGATAAAGAAATATTTGTGTTTGTCTTTCTAGTAAATTGTAGGAAAACAAGGAAAAAACGAGAAAAGAGAGAACAGACAGGTTTACTTGGCCACATGTCATCTTATTTGGTCTTGTTTGGAAAGCTGAGCCTCTTCTATTGAAGACAAAAGGTTCTTGCCTTTTGAAATTTTTAAGTTATCAATTCAACTAGATGAATTGTGATATTACTTTGTGATATCAAGTGTTTTAAACTCTTAATATTTGATAAACCTTCCAAAATCAAAATTTCAAGTTATAAATGCAGCCCTTGTTGACATCATTAACCTTTTAGATACTAGCTTCCCTGAAGTCCAAAAGAGACATTTGGCTTATTTGGTATGTGACAATCATGCAGGAAGCATTGTCAACTATGAAATGGTAGTTGGTTTTCTTTGGGCTGCATTTGTATAAATATGTTACTAGTGTGCATTCCAGAATTGTGTGAGACTCCTATAATTCTGTTTTGGTTTTTTGTTTGTTTGTTTATGTTTTCTTTTTCTTTTTAGAGACAGTGTCTTGCTGTCACCAGATGAATACACTTTGTGTGATTACGGCTCAGTGCAGCCTCAAACTTGTGGCCTCAAGTAATCTTCCCACCTCAGCCACCTGAGTAGTTGGGACTACAGAGGTGTGCCACCACACCTGGCTCTGGCTCCCATAATTCTGATGTGACTTAGTGTATGTTATCAGTAATAATTAGGATTGTTACATTAAATTATTATACAGCATAAAAATAACAAAATTGCCGTGTCAATTGCATCATTAATAATGGCTGTTCTAAGACTTTCATCATCCACAGCTTTGTTTACTTTGATCATTTTCAAAGGATGGTTTTATAATCAGCTGTAGGACTTTAACAGGTACTTCTGAATGCAGGTTTCTGATGACTTCAGTAATTGTGTCAGTGTAATAGAGAAAAGAAACTTCCAGGACTCTCATGGAGAGCTGATGGGTTCATAAATATCAAGAACACAGAACAGGAGTTAGTTGCATGGACTGAACTAACAGAAGACTGAAATAATCTTTTTATGACTTTTTCTTGAAACATTGCTGATAGTTTTTGTTTTGTTTTTAGAGTCAAAAAGCTTCTTTATTTTTGAGATATTTACAGCTTTTAAACTATTGAGTAAATTTTACTCTTGTGGGCAAAAAGTAAGTTACATTTCTTTCTCTCTACTTAATTTCTCCAGAACTTGAAAACTATTTGTAAGTATTCTTTATTTAAGGCAATACAATTATTTGTATAAGTTCAGTAAGTATCTAGTTTCCTTTGTGACAGTGTATAATTAGATTGGTGATTTTACCAAGGCTTTGACTGTAATGACGTATTTTCAGATTACTTAAAGGAATTGAGTTTGACTTACAAAGCCAGTAACATCCCCTTGGGGAATCTGGCCTAATACTTTGTCCTGTACAGGGTTCCTGACCTGTGGTAATTAAAAAATGTCACTTTCTGACAGGCCCAGGAACCTTAAGTTATGTTAGGATCTTAAGAAGAGAGGAATTCATCCAATTCATACAGGTATCTGCAGGCACAGATAAATCCTTGGGTAGGCTTGGGAAGCTTCTAAAAAGTTTAATCTGAGATTCCTTATGAAAAAGTTCCAGCAAAGCCTATTTAAACAAACCTATATGGCAAATTATTATTCTGGTTGCATTGACTGTGAATAATTAGACCAAGTAAAATAAGACTAAAACTTATTTTGCAGATAAACTTGTCCTAGTATGATTTGTCTTTGGTAAAACCGGAAAACTGAAGAGAGAAAAATTATGTTTTAGAAAAATACTATAATACACATGTTAATTTTATTTAACTTTTAATAAGTGATTTTATTATTTGTTTGTCATAAAGACTTTTTAAAATTCTTATTTTAGATTTGAGGGTACGTGTGAAGATGTGTTACTTATGTGAACACATGTCCCAGGGGTTTGTTGTACATATTATTTTATTACCCAGATATTAAGCCCAGTACCCAATAGTTATCTTTTCTGCTCCTCTCCCTCCTCCCAACCTCCCCACTCAAGTAAACCCAGTGTCTGTTATTTTCTCCTTTGTGTTCATAAGTTCCTATCATTTAGCTCCCACTTACAAGTAAGAACATGTAATATTTGATTTTCTGTTTCTGTGTTAAGTTGCTAAGGATAATAGCATCCAGCTCCATCCATGTTCCCACAAAAGACATGATCTATTCATTTTTTATGGCTGCATAGTATTCCATGGTGTATACGTACTGCATTTTGTTTATCCAATCTGTCATTGATAGGCATTTAGGTTGAATCCATGTATTTGCTATTGTGAATAGTGTTGCAATGAGCATTCATGGGCATGTGTTTTTTATGGTGGAATGGTTTATATTCATATGGGGATATACCTAGTAATGGGATTGCTGGGGAGAATGGTAGCTCTGCTTTTAACTCTTTGAGAAATTGCTATACTGCTTTCTATAGTAGTTAAACTTATTTATATCCTCACCAACAATGTATAAGTATTCCTTTTTTTCTGCAACCTCACCAGCATCTGTTATTTTTTGACTTCTTAATAATAGCCATTCTGACTGGTATGAGATGGTTTCTCACCTATAGCCATCTGATCTTTGACAAAGATGACAAAAACAAGCACTGGGGAAAAGACTCCCTATTCAATAAATGGTGCTGGGGTAACTGGATAGCCATATGCAGAAGATTGAAGTTGGCGCTTTTTCTTACACCGTATACAAAAATCAACTTAAGATTAATTAAAGACTTAAATGTAAAACTCAATGCTATAATAACCCTGGAAGACAACATAGCCAATACCATCTTGGACATCGAAATGGGAAAAACTTTCATGACAGACAACAAAAGCAATCACAACAAAAGCAAAAACTGACAAATGGAATCTAATTAAACTTAATTGCTTCTGCACAGAAAAAAAAAAAAAAAAAACCTGTCAACAGGGTAAACAGAAATCCTACAGAATGGGGGAAAAGTTTTGCAAACTATGCATCCAACAAAAGTTTATTATCCAGCATCTATA
This sequence comes from Piliocolobus tephrosceles, assembly GCF_002776525.5. Taxonomy (NCBI): domain Eukaryota; kingdom Metazoa; phylum Chordata; class Mammalia; order Primates; family Cercopithecidae; genus Piliocolobus; species Piliocolobus tephrosceles. The sequence continues at coordinate 181,308,428 of NC_045435.1, read as the reverse complement.
AGAAACTTAAATAAATTTACAAGAGAAAAACAACCCCATTAATAAGTGGACAAAGGACATAAACAAATCCTTCTGAAAAGAAGACCTATATGTGGCCATCAAGCATATGAAAAAAAGCTGATTATCACTGATCATTAGAGAAAAACAAATTAAAACTATATCTGTTATTAGATTCCAGCCTTGTCCATTGTTTTTGACTCTTTGTTTATGACTCCATATCTGACTGGTTCTTGAGGCTATTCACCTGAATGCCCCAAGACTTCAAGTAAATTCCATACGGACTCCCGAAGCTAAGAATCTCACTCCTTATTTGAGGGTTCATTATTTGTCTTATGGTCCACTGTTCACTTAAGTGCTATACTAAAGCTGTGAATAACAATATTAATCTTTATCATACAAACCTTAGGACCCCAACCAGGCACCCTGAATACATGCAGACAACTGCAAAGTGATTTCATTCTTTTCACCCCAGGCCCAGTCTCAACCCCAGCTATACTCTCCATCGGCAGAAAAAGTTAGAGCACCATCAGCCTTTTCCCATCTCTGTAGCTCCCACCTCAGGATTGAGGTGTGCTGAAACCCAAGAAGGGAATTGAAAATGCCTTTGCAAAGATTATGATGGTGAGAGAAATCTAGAATGGATGACTCTATCTTACTTCTATCCTCACAGGCTGGCTGTCTTTGCTTATTCCTGGGTATAGGCCAAGATAACCATGGGAGCAATTTATTTTAGTTTAACTTTTAAGCAAGGATGGTAATATTCTTTCCCTAAAACTGATCCTCTCCTTGTCGTAAAATTCCTTTGCATGACTAATAAAAGACAACAAGATTATAATTATGGGAGGGGCCTGAATTCTGCCAAGATGTAGGCATAGTATTTACAATCCCTTACTACTCAGGAGTCACGTGGCCAGAGGTCACAAGATTTGTGACTTCTCCAATTGTTCCTACAGATCTCATCACCACTAAGAACCTGAGATTCGCATTTTACTGTTTTTCAGACTGACCCTAACCAGACTTATGACTCATCACCCAACCAGTCCTGTGGCCCCCCATCCGGAGGCAGACCCAGTGCACAAGGACTGTTTTCCACATCTCTATGATTACGTCCTCAACCAATCAGCAGCCGCTATTTCCTAGTCTCCTGCTCCCCAAACTATCCTTTAAAAACCCTAACCTCTGAGCCTTTGGGGAGATTGAGTTCAGTGATAACTCCTCCTGCATGGCTGGCCTTGTGTTAATTAAATCATTTATTTACTGCAATACCATGGTCTCAGTGAATTGGTTTTGTTTGTGCAGCAGGCAGGAAGAACCCGTTTGACAATTACAATATGACATCTCTAAATTCCCTTATCTTTAAAATAGTGGCTCTTAATACTCACTTCATAGCATTATTATAAAGAGAAAGTAAGACGGAATGTTTAAAAATACTTGTTTTATATTTAGCTCATAGTAAGCACTCAATAACACATTGATGTTTTACATACTAAATGCTTTTGAATGAATTAATAGATTAGTCAATCAGTGAATTCACTATTGAGGCTACAGTTCAAGTTCTTATCTTACTTCTGGAACTGTGAGCTAAGTTGCTAGTCCTTTTGGTTCTCACTTGAGGGAGAACCTCCTAGGATAAGGCAGAATATGCTTCCCCTGGTGATGCATGTAGAACTGGCCTGACATGTATTCTGCGATACACGTTCCAGAACTATTGGATGAGTTGATTTCAAAGGTAACTCATCAATATGCTAAGATGCTAAGCACATTCAGTTTGTCATTTTGTTCTTGTCATTGCTGACAACTTCAAGGGGCACAGGAGAAAGTCTGAGATTATTTACCTGCTAACCTACTATTTCATAAGGCTGTGATCATGTGTGTTGCTTCTAGGGTCTTCCTGAAGTAGCCTTCATTTGAGTGCCATCGAATTTTAGTGTCAAACATGATGCTCTTCCTAAGAGTTTGCTTTATATTATGCCTTGCTAGAATACTGTAAGAAACTCCTTTTTAATGGCCCAATGTCAGTGAGATGTGACAAAGGATTTGACACCTCAACTGCTTCTGAAAGACAGGAACATGTGTACTATGCAGCTGAAAGGTTAAGAAAGAAAAAAAAAAGGAGGGGGGGAGGGAATCTGAATCTGAATCTGAAACATAGCAATGTCCCAAACTGCAACACTTCATGCCAACACAATACCTCCCTTCTGTGCATGTATGAACGTCAAATGCATACAAAGTACCTGTTTATCTGCTCATAGTCAGTCCATTTTACAGTCAAGCAGAAACACATTTGCTGACCCAGGGAACATAAATGACATTACCTAATGAACTGTTGCAGAATTCATTTGAATGTGGCCATCCTTTTGAAAAGTATGAATCTTTTCAGTGATTAAAGTGATTTAGACAGGAGTAGTTCAGGGTAGACAATATTAATTTAGGAATGAGTCATTATGTTCAGCGCCAGTCTGGAACCTAATGAGCTGATTCAAATTCATTTAAATCACTCAGAAAATACATACAGAGGCTGCATAATATACATAATTTGGAACTAAAAGACATTTCCTCTAAAACCCAATATACTTCAATCAGTAGAAATAAAATAAATCCACAGATTTTTTTTTCCTAAATTAGTGGGCTTCTTCAGTTCTGAGGTTTTGAAATTAACTGAGACTGTGGAAGCACCTGAATCGAAAGCTTCATTTGCAAAAGAGTGAATAAAAAAGCTAATTAGTAATATTTTATTATTTACTTAAAGAAGAGGTTTACTGACCAGGATATTGTCTCAACTATTAGAGTTACTTTTGGGATTATGCTAGCAATCTTGGTCCTACTGGCAAAAAAATAAGAATGAAAAATAATTTAATAATTATGAAATTTTATAAGATATATTTATAAGACTTGTGCTAAAATAAAAAAGAAAATGCATCATTTTTAGTAAGTTTACGCAAGGAATTATATGAGAAATAAATAGAAAAAATAAAACATTTAAAAAAGTGTCTTGAGGAGTCATTATTTGCTATTCTGTATTGAAAAAAAAAAATGTGATGCAATGATAGATTTTCAGATACTAGTTGCTCAGGCTTGGCCATATATGTTTTGTGGGCTTTTCTTCAATCCCATACATTATATTGATTAAAGTGAACTACCTGTGGGAATTCCAGAATTTTGACCAGAGATTATTTTGATATTCCAGAGATTATTTTGATATGGGCATGAAACACCACCCTGGTCAATGGGAATAAATGGAAGTGTTATGAATATGTCTGGGAAATTGTCTTTATACTTAAGAAAAAACACGTATCTAAAATCTCCCCCACCCATTCTATTTTTTTTTTTTTAGCATATGATGCTTATTATCTAGCAGTCATTTTATAACCTTGAAGGAAGTTCACAGAGAAGCTGACTGGAAGCTCTAATATCATCAAACCAATCTGTTAACTTGTCCTGAACCTACTCTCCACCTCTGTTTCTTCTTACATAAGGCTGTAAGTTCCTGTTTCTGAAGCCAGTGTCTGAAGGGTTTAAAGATTTTGCAGCTGTACATATCCTCAATGGTACCCAGACTTTCATAAATAAGAATTATCCGATCTTCTTCACATAAATAGTCTACTGCATTGAGCAAATCTTGTATTCAGGAAGGTTTTCTTCTGTCTAGCTTCGGTATGAGGAACTTCTAAGCTTCTTTCTTTATACTGCAGGGTGATTAAAAGAATACTTTTATAAATCGAAATTTAACTTCTGCTCACTTCTAGCTTGTGGTGTTAAGTTATATAAATATAAAGCAAGCGGTTTTTCTCAGGGTGAAATTAATTGCATTGACCTAGAGATTAACATAAGGCGATACTGAGTTTTCTCCAGGCTCAGAAAGAGAGATCGGCTATTGCTGGAATGCTAATACCACTCCCTTCATACACAGAATGTACTACTATGTTATCATCTCTCTTCTCCTATAGGGTCTAAAATTTATCTTCCACTCATGAAAAGCTAATTCCCTTATTTTAAATATGCATATAAGATTATCTACCCTGATGAGAGATGGAATGATTAGAAGGGATGTGTGTGTAATGTCTAGGACAATCTCTGCCTCCTAGCTGTTTAATAGAGAATGACTTTCACCACTATAAGTGAGTTTGCTGAAGTCTTTGGAGGTGAGAAAATGCCAAATCAACTTCACTCCTCTATCTGACTAAGCTCAACACTCTCCTAGGAATATGTCCTTTGTATAGGAGCCTTGGTTTGATTAAGGAACAAGACCTAGTGTTTCAATATTATTGTACTAAAATACATAATTACGTTAGAGTGGCTTAAATTAAGAGAGTTCTTTCTCTTAAATAGCATTCAGCCTTTGACATAGGACATGTGATCCAAGGAAGATTCCTATAAGCAAAATATGAGTCAAAGAGAGTGTGTAGTTGAAATTGAAATAGATGGACGGGCGCGGTGGCTCAAGCCTGCAATCCCAGCACTTTGGGAGGCCGAGACGGGCGGATCACGAGGTCAGGAGATCGAGACCATCCTGGCTAACACGGTGAAACCCCGTCTCTACTAACAATACAAAAAACTAGCCGGGCGAGGTGGCGGGCGCCTGTAGTCCCAGCTACTCGGGAGGCTGAGGCAGGAGAATGGCGTAAACCCGGGAGGCAGAGCTTGCAGTGAGCTGAGATCCGGCCACTGCACTCCAAGCCTGGGCGACAGAGCAAGACTCCGTCTCAAAAAAAAAAAAAAAAAAAAAAAGAAAAGAAAAGAAATTGAAATAGACAATGCCAAATTTCCAAGCAAAATTTATAGTCTTTATACTCTTACCATATTGGATGACTGAGTTTTTCCAGGTGTCTACCAGCACTTGTATAATCAACATTTTGTCAGTCTGTTTGGTTAAAAGTGCTGTCTCATTGTTATTTAATATATATTTTTAAAATTGTGAATGCATTAAAATGTTTATTTATTATATGTTATAAAGATATCATTTATTTTTCTTATTTTCTGTAAAATTTTTCTGAAATTCTTTCCCTCTTTTTTTTCCTAAATGGGATTTGTTTCTTTTCTTATAATGTCAAGGAGTATGTATGTTTATAAATATAAAACTGGAATTAATCCTGTGTAAGCTATGTGTGCAAAAAACTACAATTTTCCCTGTTTATTATTGGTCTTTTGACTTTATGTTTGTTAGCTTTTAAAACCAATGTAGTCATCTTCACTTTCTCATTTTGTTATGGCTCTGAGTTATCACACATTTCCCTATGTTTTCAGCCGTTCATATATCATCGTTTATAACATTCTATTTTGGAAGTATGGTAAATTGACTTTAATTATTCTCCATTTTTCTGCCTCAGTTTGTTAATTCATCCATTTTCTTTCATTGATTTGAGGTACAAATCTCATTTTTTTCTATATCTTTATATTTATTTGAATCTATTTCTGTACTTTCTGTTTTACTGAATGTATTCTTGAAATATTAACAAACTCTTTTAACTGAAATATTTTATAATTGACAGGATGTATCCTTGCTCTTGGTTATTCTTACTTATTCCAGTTTTTATATTTAATATACATTCAGTTTTAATAGTTAAAGATCAAATTTATTGATTAACAGTTTTAATTGCTTCTTTAAAATTATGAATTCCATCTAGCTTCAAATTAAGTATGTTACGCCATCTATTCAAATATTCTTCCTTTGCCTTAAGAGTCTTAAAATCGTCTTCATATAAATTCTAGAAGTTTTTTGTGAATTGAATAATTTATCTCTTTATAACCAGTCAACATATTAAATTCCCCTCTTAGATCTAATTGCTTATTAGTTACATCTCTGGAGTATTTAAATAAATGATCATAGTAATTTTGAAATATAGATGATTTTGCCTTTTTTGTCTTCATTTATTACTTTGAAAATTATGTCAGTAAATATGTATTGAATTAGAAACAAATCATGACCCTAAAGGAACTTAAATTCTAGCAGAGCTTGCTTTTTTTTTTTCTTGTATAATTGCATTGGAGCACACTCCTGGAAGCTCTTCAAAGCTCTTCACTGTTAACGGTGATAATATGTTTACTTGTCGTGTTCCGTATTTAACAGGAATGCTCCCATTACATAATGACAAGCATGTTGCCAACTTTTATTTTAGAATACATATCTTGGTTTGACATATATACTTACCATGTTAAAATACCAACTGTTACTTTTTTAAAAAAGAGTTTTCATCAAGAATTGATATCGAATTTAATCAAATAACTTTCTACATCTATGGAGATAATTGCTTTTTTCCTCTTTAAAACACTTTTAATTGGTGTCATAGATTAATAGACATCTTAAAATTGAATAATTGGTAGCCTCTTGAAAAGAAAGTATAATCTCTCACTACAGATATTATACGTATATGTAGTTTAATCAGCCATCTGTTGTTTAAATCCTTTGTGTCTTAAATGGACTGAATTAGCTGAGTTTCGTTAATCTCGCTAGCAACTTGTAGAAGAAACTCAAATAAT
>NC_045435.1:181217684-181301941 GCF_002776525.5 Piliocolobus tephrosceles | reverse complement strand
GAGTGCAGTGGTGCAATGTCAGCTCAATGCAACCTCCACCTCCTGGGTTCAAACGATTCTCTTTCCTGGCTCAGCCTCTCAAGTAGCTGAGATTAAAGGTGCATGCCACTACAGCCAGCTACTTTTTGTACTGTTTGTTTGTTTGTTTGTTTGTTTTAGTAGAGATGGGGTTTCACCATGTTGATCAGGCTGGTCTTGAACTCCTGACCTCGTGATCCGCCCACCTTGGCATCTCAAAGTGCTAGGATTACAGGCAGGAGCCACCACACCTGGCCTGGTCCATATTTTGAAATAAAATCTTATCTGGCACCTAACTCATTCCTACCCTCAATAACAATGTAAATAAGACTTTTCCTCACATTTTTATGTATATCTATTTTCAAGTTTTCTTTTTCTAAGCAAACTTGGTTTCTTTGTTGTTGTTAAAAATTGGGATTCTCAGTCTACCACTCACTCGTGACCTTGTTTGTTAAATGTCATATGTTTATTTTTCACTGCATAGCTAATTGGGGCATTCAGGCTAAGAATAATACAGAAACTTTTGATTGAAAGATGTAAGGTTTGCACTATTGGATTACTTCCTGTTCCTCTAATCGGTTGGTTTCTTAGCAACCTAATTTTGGATTTCCTTTTTGATTTCCTTAACTTTTTTTTTTTTTTTTTTTCTGGTGGCTCTATCTCACTACCCCACCAAAAACTGAACTAAAACAAAACAAAACCCCAACGATGATTCTGAAATATATTTTAGTCTATGTATGATATCATCTGTCACAAGTGTATATTTATATAAGCATATTTCACTGTATAGTATTATATTTATTTTGTTTTTAACTCAGATGCATTTTATCATATTTCTTTTGTTTTTAACTCAAATTTATTTAGTTATCAGAAGCTTATAAATGTCAGTTCTGCAAATAGTGTCCAAGATAATATAATCTTATCTTTGTATTAGTTGTCTAATGAATGTGGTAGTACAATCTATATTCTTAACATACAGCTTGGCACAAATAATCAATTTCAGGGCTTTACACAGTTCCATAGCAGTGTTTACTTCAGGTCTATCAGTATTTCTTTCTAAAACAAATTAATTTTCTGTATCTTTATTCTGAGGATAAAACAAATTCATTCTTCTCAGAATCTCCTTTTCAGTATGTTAAGCCTTAGCATGGTAATGTTTCTCATTGTCTGAACTACACGCTGTGGCGGACTTTAGAGATCATTTGAATTCTTCTATTTTTGGTATGGGATCTATAATATTTTGATAGTAAAACTTGGATTGGATTGTCTGGAAGATGTCCACATAGGACATCTATTCTCTTACTAAGTATCCCGGGGGAAGAATCAGGAACTAAGACAAGAGTTACTCTTATCTAGGATAACAATGTAACTAGCAATTGCATTGTAATTTACCACCTCTTGACCTCAGTTTTGTTATTTGTATAACAAGGCAGTAGAATAACGATTTTTTTCCCCTCTTGGGGCCATGAGCACAGATTGGAGCCTCAGACTGATTGGGATTGGTTGGTCCAGATTTGAATAACACTCCCTGTTCACACAGTTATGGTCCATGCTAGATCTCCTATAGGCTCCAGGGCTGCTAGAGGATTCCTAAAAGTCTTCAACATTTGCATCGTCTTCACTTTTTACAAGCATACCACTCAAATTGCTTTTCAACAAATGCCTATATTGATATTAGGTTGAAAACAGTTTCATCATTCAATTTGTACTTTTTAAAATGTCAAGCATTTGAAAAGACCTGCTTTTCAGAATGACAGCTTTTGAAGAATGGCATTTTGTAATCATTTACAAAATGTGTGTGTGTGTATGTGTGTGGCAATTTCTGCAATCCCAAAGAAGGTTATCATTCATCAAATATATCATGTACAACTTGTGTTTGTCAACCTAAAAGGAAGAAGCTGAGCCAAAATGAAAGCAAAGTATATGAGAGTTCATGTGGGTCAAGCATGAGGGTTGCAACCTGGGAGCATACATTCAAGTTGCTCTGAAAATATAGTCTCCTTAGTAGCAATTACAAATGAATTTTTAAAGAGAAAGAAGAGGCAATCCCTAAGTTATTTACCAAAACTTTCCATTAAAATGACATAAACTGTCGATTGGTTATACACTGTTTGTTTCGCAAATTCCAGGAACATGAAGATAATGGGCCATGCTACTAGTCCGTAACAAATGACTCTAAACTATTGCTACCAGTCGTGAGTGGGTAGAGCGAGGACATGACTAAAATCCCATACTTCTGTCATAGCATATGAAGTTTGATTTCACAGGATCTCCTCAGCTCTGAAATGGAGGTCATTAACTCTGTGATCACCTTTTATTTGCATATAACTTTGAAACTATTTTTGCCGGGATGAGATGATTAATGACACAAAAGTGGATTTTGAAGAAACAGCTACTTCTGTGTGTAAGTTTATGAGCATTTTATAATAATGGAAGGGGATCACTTCAGAGCAACATAGAGACTTGTCCTGCATTTCACTTCCTTGTCTTCCAAATGCTATCTGAAATGACGCAACAAATAGGGGACAATAAATAAACAAGAAGCTTTTCAGCATTTCTGGGAGGCATTGTGCAGTTGTGATAGGATGGACAGAGTTTGGAGCAGCAGCAGTTTCATACCTGCAGAAGTAAAGCCCATCTGGGAAGCAGTGATAAGATGAGAAGCAGAGCTACAGAACTGGGCAAACTCAAGTCAAGAGAGAAAGAGAACAAATCTGGGCTGTCAAAGGATATCATCAGATTTTCTTATGCTATTCACCAATCCTTTCTTGACTTGATGATGGCCGAGGCAAAAGTAACTTCTTTTTCTTTTTTTTCTTGAGACAGAGTCTTCACTCTGTTGCCAAGGCTGGAGTGCAATGGCGTGGTCTTGGCTCACTGCAACCTCTGCTTCCCCGGTTCAAGCAATTGTCCTGCCTCAGCCTCCTGAGTAGCTGGGACCTCAGGCACGTGCCACCTCACCCGTCTAATTTTTGTATTTTTAGTAGAGACAGGGTTTCGCCATGTTGGCCAGGCTATTCTTGAACTCCTGACCTCATGATCCACTCGCCATGGCATCCCAATGTGCTAGGATTACAGACATGAACCACCATGCCCGGCCGGCAAAAGTAACTTCTAACGATGTCACGGGAGAATCACTAACTCTTTGATGCCAGAAATACTGAATAAAAGTGAAACAGGTACAGGCAGCAAGAAAGTTACAGCCAGTGTGTGGCTTACCATTAGGACAGAGAAGGGGGCAGGTTCAGATCCACTTGATGTGGGTAAATTTTAACCCAACTTGTACTTGCAATAGCTGAGGAGCTGTTAGCTTTAGTAAATGCATCCAGCTTCACTAACATGGGAACCCACTAGATAAAGCAAAAATATTCGCATAGATATTACAGAGAGAGGAAAGGCTGACCAGTTGGGGGAAAGACATGGCTCTTCACTTTGGTTTTTGGTGAGAACAAGGAATAAAGTTGTTTCCTAAGAAATTATTTTGGCAATGGATTCCTCCCTCTCACAAGCCACTAAATTTATTAACATGCAAAATATAGCTATGAAGATAAAAACATGTGAGACAATGTCTTATATGGACAAAACAGAACTGCAACTTCCAATAGGGTACAGCCAAATAATACTTTCTATAGGTTGCAAACAAAAATGAAAATACATGGCCAGATATAGGAAAATAGCTCTAAAGAAAAGAAAAAGTGGAAGGATCAGAACATAGATTAAAAAAATATACTCTAATGAATTTTTAAAAGACAGTTTAATTATTAGATTGATCATTTTAAAATAATATTGAATCATTTAACAAGTATAAATTCAGATCAGGACAAAATTAAATTTAAAAAGACAATAGGTAAGTAATAAGAATGTTCCTGAATTGAAGAAAGAATACAATTTTAAGATCTAAAAGGCATATCATATTCTAGCAACATTTGTGCACAATTAATACATAAACAAATGTTTAACAATTGAATTTTTAAAACAATGGAAAAGTTATTTAGGAAAAAAGGAAGTCAAATGCAATTTGTAGTGGGATTGCGACTAGGGGAGCAGCCTGTGCAAATTTGGGCTGGCCTCAAATCCAATGTTAGGTGTGGCCAAGTGAGGCTCACCATATTCTAAGACATTGGTTTGATAACTAGTTGAACATTGAACCACCTGAGGAGTTATTGAGAAAACAGACACAAACAAAAATCAATTAGTGTGTGTTCCTCAGTCCCACAGATTCTGGTTTAATTATTCTGGGGTAAAACCTGGGCTTTTAAAAGCTCCCTGGTTGATTCTAACATGTAGCTCAGTTTGAGAAACAGTTTCAAGGGAACCATGTCGAAAGCATATTATACATAGTTAAGTTGTAATTCACATATAAAATTTTCAGGTAATTTTCTTCAAATCAAAACAGCTCAAAACCAGAGCAACAAGGTAAGTTATGATACACACACACACGCACACATGCATACATACACACACACACACACACACACACACAAATTAGCATGGATGTCCACTCATCAGGAGTTGAGAGAAAAACACTTGGTAAACATGGCTGAGAATCACTGCAATACAATGTATAACTAGTAAGAAATCAATTCTGCAATATATTGCTGAATATATCACAAATTACTATATTATCTTTACAATATAAACTTAAACAATAAGATAGAAACAACAACAAAAATTCTCAAAGTGGACAGGAGAAAGGAGAAAAAAAGTAATCGAGTTGGTTTTCATATCTTCCTTACCCAAAAGTTAATAGATAATATTTACACTGAATAAAGAAAAAAAAGGTTTAGATATATTGTATAAACGAATAAGAGGAACCTACAGAAAACAATAATAACAATAACAAAAAACTGAAAGTAATAAATGAAAAAATGCTCATCATCACTCGCCATCAGGGAAATGCAAATCAAAACCACAATGAGATACCATCTCACACCAGTTAGAATGGCAGTCATTCAAAAGCCAGGAAACGACAGGTGCTGGAGAGGATGTGGAAAAACAGGAACACTTTTGCACTGTTGGTGGGACTGTAAACTAGTTCAACCATTGTGGAAAACAGTGTGGCGATTCCTTAAGGATCTAGAACTAGAAATACCATTTGATCCAGCCAACCCATTACTGGGTATATACCCAAAAGATTATAAATCACGCTGCTATAAAGACACATGCACACGTATGTTTATTGCGGCACTATTCACAGTAGCAAAGACTTGGAACCAACCCAAATGTCCATCAATGACAGACTGGATTAAGAAAATGTGGCACATATCCACCATGGAATACTATGCAGCCATAAAAAAGGATGAGTTCATGTTCTTTGTAAGGACTTGGATGCAGCTGGAAACCATCATTCCCAGCAAACTATCACAAGAACAGAAAACCAAACACCGTATGTTCCCACTCATAGGTGGGAATTGAACAATGAGAATACTTGGACACAGGAAGGGGAACATCACACACTGGGGCCTGTTGTGGGGTGGGGGGAGGTAGGAGGGATAGCATTAGGAGATATACCTAATGAAAATGACTAGTTAATGGGTGCAACACACCAACATGGCACATGTATACATATGTAACAAACCTGCACGTTGTACACATATACCCAAGAACTTAAAGTATAATTTAAAAAAAGTAATATGATAACTACATAAAACCAGTAAATTAAAAAAGGGAAAGGAAGACGGATTGATGTGATTGTGCTAATTTTCTCAGCTCTCCTAATGAATACTATGGTGTCCTGTCTACTAAATCAGACTAGATTGTTAAAAACATTCCCATTAAAATAGCAACCATTAGAAGTTCTAAAAGGATTCTGTATGTTACAAATTAGCAGGAGGAAAAATGTTTATTCAAACATAGGCATACCACAAAACAACTGGAGAAAAAATTATATGGTAATATGGTAGAGAGCAATGTAAGCAAAAAAGTGATTTTAAAAGAAGAATGGCAGAATTAATTCAAAATATAAATATTATATTAATATAAATGGAAAATTTGTACCTATTAAAATAACAAAATTCTAATAGATCAAAATTTTAAACTAACCCCATGTATTGAATAAATATATATGTCTTAGAAATTTCAAGATTAAAATAATTTTAATTTTGAAAAATTAATTTAAAAAAATACATGCTTGACATATTAAACAAGATAGTTGGTATATGATAAACAGTCAATTAAGTTTATTTGGGGCATAATATATCAAATAAAATAAAAATCGAGGCCAGGTGCAGTGACTCATGCCTATAATTCCAAGCACTTTGGGAGGCCAAGGCAAGTGGATTACCTGAGGTCAGAAGTTGGAGACCAGCCTGGTAAACATGGTGAAACCCCCTTCTCCACTAAAAATACAAAAATTAGCTGGGCATGGTGGCCTGCACCTGTAATCCCAGCTGCTCAGGAGGCTAAGGCAGGAAAATTACTTGAACCTCGAAGCTAGAGGTTGCAGTGAGCTGAGAGATCATACCACAGCACTCCAGCCTGAGCAACAAGAGTGAAACTCTGTCTCAGAAAGAAACAAACAAATAACAACAACAACAAAAAAACAAACACACCAAAGAAGAAACAAAATAAAAATAGATAATGTAAAATGATAAAGGATAAAGGTAATATACACAACTTGGACCCATTTATCGTTATCACAGTGCATATTGATTTAAATATGTAACTCAGAGATCTCAGATATGGCAAGGATAAATTGACAGAAATATAATGGAAGCATCCACTCATAGCATATTATAGGTATCGTGAAAATAAGATGTAGATTGTCTGAATACAATAATTAATAAGGTTGATTAGTGGATATATTTGAAAATGTTATACTTTAATGAAAGCTTTCTTCTAGCTACTCACGGGGAATTTACAAACTTATTCCTACAGAAAGCCTTAAAACAAACCTTAGTAGTCCAGCGTAATGAAATGCAGTAAGTGAATAAATTGGTAACCCAAAAAGGACCAGCTATAAAACCATAAATATCTGTGAAGGTAAAAATGAAAACAAAAAATAAGTATGTTAGCCTTAAATAATGAGATTCTGAAAATATGATTAAGTTTAGAGTTTACTGAAGGGCAAACTTGAGGGTGATCACCCATGAAGCACCAACTTCAAATTGGGTCAGTCAGATTATATAGGCAGAGACAGATACATTTTAGCAGAATTACATTTCCCACACAAGACCAGTGCATGTTACAGCAAGTCTATTGGTTACAGGTTGCTACATTCCAAGGAAGATAACTTTATACTCTGTGAGTTGAGTAGTGATCAGAAGGGGCATCATCTCTGGAACCATCCAGTCTTCCTAATTATTTGCAGCAACAAAAGGCAGAAGTTGCAGCTACGTGCCACATGACTCAGGCCACATAGCCACATTTCTCACAAGGCCTAGAATAATTTAAAGTTTCAACAGCTTTACATTTGAAACATTTAATTTCACAAGTGTATATCTTCTGACAAAGATAAAAACAGAAACCACAGAAAGACATAATCCTGTTTGCTGTGTATATTCTCAGAAATGTGAATTTTACAATCTTTTGCCATGTATGTATGTATGTATTTTTTATAAACAAGTTTTTAGTAGCCTAGAAAGGAAAGCTGATCTTGGTTCCTGAGACTGAGACTTACTTCAGCAACCAACGATATTTAGGCAAGGCACTTCCAGTATCCCTTCCAGGGCTTCGCTATGTCTTATCCGCACTTCTCAAAACTCCACGTTTCACTGATTTTCAAATTCCTCCCCTTTGGACACTAGTTTTCTGCTGTTTTTCACACTCTGCTTTAATGTCAAAAAAGTGGTTTGCCTCACTTTTTTCCAAGTTCTGTTTTACTTTTTATGGCACCAAGCTAAGAGTTTCTCTTCACCGCATACTTAAAAAATGTATAGTTTAGAATAATAGACACAATTTCCATAAGTACCATTTAACCTTATAGCCCTTATAGTTAGACAGTGTCATATGGTTTAAAAATAGGCATTATTAATAAATATTCCCAGGTCACATAAATTTACAAATTGAGCACATGTCTTCCTGAGAAACATGACGGAATCTGCAAATTGCATGTAATTCCTGAGGACTACTTTATATTGGGATAATATGTGTGGTATTTTATTTTTATTTAACAGGTATACAATTAATGTTTTCACATATTAAAAATAGCAGCAATTGAGAGGGAAATGAAATTTTACTAATGCCTTTCCTTTAACCCCATTCATTAGGTAACAACATACTGAAAATATTTCTGGCTTTAGTTTTTCTTTGTTTAACATTTTAATATATATATATTGTATCTTCATTCCTGATTATTGTGTTCTAGACAAGCTTTACAACATCGCTGCTTTAGAAAACATTCATGAGTTACTACCCACCTTCCCATTTTCTCCCTTCTACCCTCTAATCCCGATATTGTTGAATGTATTACTATTATTTTCAGAGAATGACTTCTAGTGTTAAATTCAAAATTTAATATTTATTTCTTGATTTATCAAGCTTTGAAAATACTTACTAATTTTGTGCTATAAAAGAGAATGGAATAAGGACTTTATTTATTTCATCTCTCTTCCCCCTTCCAATTACTATAAATATTGTATTTTACATTTACAAGGTTTATAGAATATACATTCTATTTCATTAAATAGCATTGAATTATTTGTGGTTTGTCTGTATTTTGATTTTCAAAAGAGAAAGCAATAATAGTATTCATAATATTATGATTATGTACATGTACATCACATTCATACAATAATGAAATTGTGTAGTTGAAACCAGGTAAAAGAAAATGCAGTCTCACGTCTTACAAAATTTCGAATAATATATGTATTTCAGTGTGTTAGACTGTATGACTTGTGTATGTATTTCAATGTGTTGAATTACACTTTATTTTTTGCTAGCATTCCCATTCTTCATTATGCTCAATTGCCATTGTTTATTTTAGCTCATGTTACCCCTGAGTTAAATTACTTTTAATTTCATTGAAATTACATCCTGATGAATATGTTTTTAAAATGTACTTGGCCAGGAATGGTGGCTCACGCCTATAATCCTAACACTTTGGGAGGCCGAGGCAGGCAGATCATGAGGTCAGGAGATGGAGACCATCCTGGCTAACACGATAAAACCTGTCTCTACTAAAAATACAAAAATTAGCCGGGCATGGTGGCATGCATCTGTAATCCCAGCTACTTGGGAGACTGAGGCAGGAGAATCACTCGAACCAGGAAAGTGGAGGTTGCAGGGAGCCAAGATCCCGCCACTGCACAACCTGGGCAACAGAGCGAGACTCCTTCTCAAAACAAAACAAAATAAAACAAATGTACTTAGAGAATAATGAATGTTGTAACATTTTTCATAAATAAAACATCTTTATTTTGCCCTCACATTTGATTGGGGATGAAACTCTAGGTTTAAAGGTCATTTTTTTTCCCCCTCAGAATTGAGGGCTGTTAAAATTATTTTCTATATTCAGTGTTGTTAAGACAGTGTATGGCTATTTCTATGATGTTTTCTGTGTAAATAACTTTCTGTTCCTATTTAAAAGCTTTTAGAATTTTCTTTTTATCTTTGAGGAAATGGAAATTCAATATGTGCATATATGGATAATACTTCATTAGTCCTGTTTTCCATACAACATGCCACCTCGATTAAATAACTGTTTCTTCATTTCCAAACACTTATTTTCTATTTTTAAAATTATTTCTTCTCCTCTTTTTTTTTTTTTTTTTTTTTTTTTTGCTCATCTTCATTTAGAATTTCCTTTAGATGAATGATGGATTAGTTGGATATTTCCTTTCATACCTCTAAATTTCTGTCACAGGTGATCTAGTTGAAAAGTGTCAGATAAAACCCATATAGTTACAAAACCATTTTATTTTCCATTGGAATACAGTCAAGCATAATTTCCCAGCACCCCTTTCACGTAGTTAGGATCCATATGACCAGTTCTGGCCAAGAGTAAGCTAACTGGGGTCATATGTGTCCCTTTCAGTACAAGTTGGTGTAAGTAGGTAGTGGTCTATCTCATTTATCTTTTTCCTTTCATATTTGAAGGCTGACAGATGCCAATGAACCTTGGAAGCCAAAAGATGTTGAATGAAAGATGAAAAATGATTTGATTTCTGAGTCAGTGCTTAAAGAAGAGCTTTCCAGAAGTGCTCACTGACTTTTAGCAAGGGATGAAATTTAGGCAAAGTGGTTTTATATAGCAGCTAGTTTAAATTACCTTAGCAAGTACTTCTTGCCTTGGTCATCTGGATTCTGGGAATATGACTGCATTTATATTCGATAAATAATTCAGATGTCTACTCTAAAAATGTATTTATGCAACCCATGTGTTAATTATCTTAAATGATTTTGGCAACTATAATGCTAGTTTTAAAAGTGTTTTCCTAATTCTCTGTTTGCTATTTTTCATTTCGCTATTCCTACTTCTCATGTCTGCAATAACTCCTAGCATCTTTCAAGTTAAGATTTTGTTCCTTGAACTATCTTATTGTTTTATTTAGCATTTATGATTCTGTTTATTCATCCTGGTCCTTCTCTCTTATTTATGTTCTTCTCTATGATTGCAATTTTTTACTATAAAAATATCCCATTCTTAGGCCGGGCGCGGTGGCTCAAGCCTGTAATCCCAGCACTTTGGGAGGCCGAGAGATGGGCGGATCACGAGGTCAGGAGATCGAGACCATCCTGGCTAACACAGTGAAACCCTGTTTCTACTAAAAAGTACAAAAAACTAGCTGGGCGAGGTGGTGGCGCCTGTAGTCCCAGCTACTCGGGAGGCTGAGGCAGGAGAATGGCGTGAACCCGGGAGGCGGAGCTTGCAGTGAGCTGAGATCCGGCCACTGCACTCCAGCCTGGGCGACAGAGCGAGACTCCGTCTCAACAACAACAACAAAAAATCCCATTCCTAAGACATATTGAAATAAAATTAGATTAGATTAAAATGATTGAGGAAAACTACCCAATTGTTTGGCATGAACTCTTGTCTGTCAGATTTCCCTTATTCTTTACTTTTGTTAACATCAACTTTTTTTTTTTTTTTTTTTTTTACACATTTGATCATTTGACATTTGTTGAATATTTTTGTCTTTGTATTTGTTGATTCAGCTCAGAACATTTGTGGACTCAGCTCATAAATATTATGCCTGGACTGAAATTCAGTGTGATTTTCCTTTAAATTTGATCTTGTCGACTATTTATCTTCTAACTATTTGAAAACTTGAATTGCACTCCTTTCTGTTTTACAGTTGTTTTTGTTTCCTACTTAAAATAACTTTTTGCCATTACAGTGCAATTTGAGGAAAACAAGAGGGCAGACGTTTTTCCACTGAGCCAGAATTAAGGTAAGAAATATGAGGCAGCATTTTGCATGATTACAGTTGGGCCCTATATCTATTTTAAAATATGATATTTTGTACAATGTGATTTTTGTATTATTTTTGGTAATTTAAAATATTACAGGAAGGAATTGTGTTAAGATATTATTCAGCTTGATTAATAAGATTTTACTTTCTTAAAATATATACATGATATAAATACCTTATTTGCTTGATCCTGGTTCTGGTCCTGATGTGCTATCATGAATCATACAGTAGGACAATATTCAATAAAAAACAAAATACTGCAGAATATATATTTCAGTGAGTGGGAGGTAGATTGTAGAGATTCTGTTTTGCAATTGTTAAAAAAAACCTATATTTGCTACCAGAATGTGTGGCCTAGAGAACAGAGATTACCTTTGCATTTCTGCAAATAAAATTCCCATAAGTAAGAATAAGCAAGTTGGTCAGAATTTACCATTATAGCTACAATGTGAAAGATAGATTAAAATATTAAAGGATTTAAACTCAATGACATTGCATGTGAAGATAAGTTTAATATTCTCAAGTCGATCTAATATTCCTCAACTTTTATTAAGAGCACACACATGTTTAATTAGTGCCTCAAAGATTCAGAGAACTAGAATGTCCAAGGGCCTTAGAAAATCCTGAAGTTTAAGTTAGAATTGTAGAGAAGATGAGCCAAGTTATTCAGGGCACCTGGATATGAGTTTATGCACAATTTATCCAACTGTCTTTAAAACTTTTCACTTAATGAGGCATATTATAGGGATAAAAATGACCAGGAAATGTATGATATATTTGGAGAAGGTAGCAATCCAATTTATAAATTCCCATCTTCCAACCATCTGGAGGTGCCAGATTGGCAGGGTTTCTCGTCAGCATTCTGTATATTATGCACGCTTCACAGAGCAAGAAAGGGAATCACTCAGCATTCTCAAATACTCGAAGGATACCTTTAAAAGGTTGATAACCAGTCTGCAATATATTTTTTAAAATAGCTATTTGCTATTATGCATTGTTTAAGAGAAGAACTGGGGATTCACAGTATAAATTGCATTCCCTATAGATAATACCAAAGATTCAAGGATGAGGGATAACCCATTGAATGTGAGGGTGAATTTTCTTTATCTTTACGAACTCCTTGTCACCTGGGGCTGAGGTTAATTATAGTGATAATATGACAGTCTAGCAAAATCCACAGATTTGGGAAATGCACAAAAATTGTTAAGTTTACTATTTCTGGATTAAGCATGAGCAACACAATGAAACCTGTACGTGAGGCAGAGTGGGGAAGGAAGGAAATAATGATAAATTGTAAGCATTCATTTTACTTTTCTAGTAGTTTTCTTGTAATATACATGGGAAGATTTCTTATCCATTAATTATGTATGTCTTTGATGAATCTAGATTCTCCTTAACCCAACGGAAGCTACAATCTTCTGTGAAATTATTCCTCTATTTATATTATAGATCAAAATATGTCTGAAATAAAAACCTATAATAGAAGTCATTAAAAAAGGATGATGGATTCCACTTATTCCAAATTAAATAAAAAGCTGGAATGCAACATATGAATTAAAGAGTATTTTGTTTTAGAGTGAAATACCACCTTCAGACTTTTTAAGCCAAGAAGGTACAAGATACAGCTAAATATTTGCTGATAAAACATTCAATTCTGAGATTTTCCACAGAAGCCCAATTCTGGATTTTTAACAATGGCAAAAACCGAATTATTTAGTTATTATTCTAATGGGAGTGAATCTGAATTGAAAAGTAAGACGCTCAAAACCAAAGATGTAATGATTCTTAAAAATCAGATCTATTGAGAATTCCCATGCCATGGAAAATAAACTCTCCTAATACCTTTAGGATCTATCAGGACAATTAAGCTGAATGAAATGACTATGACTTTAAATGTAGAAAGAAGAAAATGAAACTTGAGATCTGCTTTAGGAAGGAAAAAACAATAAATAAAAAATCATAAGGCCCTGATTCTGAGTAACAAGCTGTGTATAACTTCAAAATACTAAACGGATAACCAAGAAAACCAAGAACAGTAAAAAGATGGTTTCTGCCTTTAACATTTAAAGTCAGTTCTGTTTTGTTTTAGTGTTGAAAAACTCAGTTTACATTGAATAGAAATTTCACTTGAGAACTGTTTTTGAATATTCTGTGTACGTTAAGAAATGACTCAGGTTGCTTTTAATATTTCCAAAGCTTGAAGCAGAAGACTTGCTCTGAATCCTGCAAGTAAAGCTGGGAAACCTGTCTTTACAGGTGCTCTGCTGTATGATCCCAGAAGAGATGGAGGAGTAGATTATTAGGGAAATGAGCTAAATTAAAGCTTGGCTTCATTGGTAAATTTATCCAAGTCCAAATAATATTTAGGTTGAAAGCCAAATGAAAGCATGGGTTAATTGAAACAACAAAGAAATTTAACATGAAATAAGTGAGTCTAAAGCAGGAAGTAAAGTACAGATTTATGTATATTTTGTGAGAAGCATACAGATAATATTATTCTTTTTGAAATGCTCTCATAATACGTGGTCGAGGAAAAGCAGTTACTGATACAAAGGAAGGTATATGAAATTTCATGTCAAAAAAGGAGAGTGACTTCCCTTCTCCAGTCTCCAGAACATACTATCTATTCCGTCACTCTTCTTTTTCGTAAACATTTCATGCATAATGACTTTCACTTCCCTTCATTGGAGTCATGATATGTTCAGGACACATCTGCCTGGAGCTAAGAATCATATTTTTTTCCTAACATGCATTGTGCATGGAATCAGGCGTCAGAGACTGCGTGATTGATGTTAGAGTACAGGACATCTCCTTTTACAGAAGAACATCTTTTAGAAAGTTTGTATCAACTTGCTGTGTGTGTGTGTGGTGGTGGTGGTGTGTGTGTGTGTGTGAGAGAGAGATTTATGTTTCTCTGGTTCCCCTGTGATAATAAGACCCAGGAGAACAAATGTATGTACTATTTATCTTTTTTATCACCAGCATCACCAACCAAAGTATTCTTCATGTGATTGCCGTTTATAAATGTTTATTGGACTAAAAAAATGATGGGTAGTTACTAATAAGATAAAAGGAGAAAAGAAGGATTTTTAAAATCTAATTATTTAAAAAATCAAATGGATATACAGTAAGTATAAGAGAGGAAACAGTCTGCATTTATCATTAAAAATTTAAGTTTATATTTTGGGTGATAAAGTCTGCTGAGCTAGACAGTCAAATCAAAGTCTGTAATATTTCCATTCTTCGGTACGTATATGTAGAAAGGGTCACTTGACAAAATAAAGCCAAATAATTTCACCACTCAGATATAAAATCATGGGAAGGGAAGAAGAAAACTTACAAGAAAAATAAGGCCAAAGGTGAATAAGTTGCGAGTGTGTCTATACATCATGAAAGGAGAGATAGCAGTTGTCTTCAACAGTTAATAACATGAGGAGATATTTTCCTTTATGTGATTATTGAAGAAGTTTCTATATTGAATGCCTATAATGTGACATGCTCATTTTCAGGGATTTTCCTAGCAGAGCTCACGGTCCAGCCAAGGCATGAAAATAATAAACAGCTAATCTAGTGTCATGTGACAAGTACCATAAAGGTGAGTGCGGTGAAGTAAACCTGGAGCAGAACAGCTGACTTGTTGGAGAGGGAGTCTTAAGTGAGATGTGAAGAGAGTATATCTTACCAGGTGAAGAGGGCAGGGGCTAAGGATAATAGCAAGAGTAGAGATGGTGCCTTGTGGTACACATTGTTAAATTAATTCATTGCTTGATTATGGTCATAAGATCACGTTTTCCAAAATAATTTGTTTCCATAGACTGGCGGTAATATCTAGGGTGTCTTAGAAAGGAGTCTGCTTGGTTTTGGTTTATCAGCAATTTACTATAAAGCAGATTGTTTCCTATCCCTCTGTGCCTTTGCACACGGGCTTTCTTCTCTATTTTGTAAATGTTTCAATATATTTCAGATAACAATATTGAAGGCAAGTGGGTTTTCATAACAACCACTTTAGAATACCATTGTTAAGAGTACAGGCTTTGAATACAGAGAGACTTCAGACAGACTTCTGCCATAAATATGCAGAATTTGGTAGTGATCTAGAGCTAATATTCCTAATCAGAAAAGATGCACAATGTATGATTTACAGAGCTGTTCTTAGGATTAATTATTACGTGAACATTATTATTAGGTTTATTCAAATCATAAAAATGTTTCTACTTGATAGAAATTTTTAAACCATAGCATAACTGGCAAATATTTTCTAAAGATACTGGACATAAAATGTTACACGAGGAAAATTACTAAAAACATGTCTATTTTCAAAAAAAAATTTGACACCTTTAGATTGGTGATAAATTATTACCAACTAGAAGGCCAAGTTAACTGTTATTCAGTCAGGGTGATACTCTTCTTCACTCAAGGATTTAAAACCGTTAGTTATAACCCTTCTCGATAAGAGAAAGATGCTCATCTTACAAAACTGATTTGGGACTTCTTTGACAGAGTACATGATGATATATCTAAGTTGTGAATAATGAAAGTAGGTATCATTACATTACTCTTATGGGTGAATTAGGGAGTCAAAAATAAGTTTAAGAAGGATGTAGAGGAACTGGATAAAACCAAATCCAAATAGTAGGCAAAGTAGAAGTGGAGAAGTTGGGAGCAATATGACCAAGATAGGAAGCCTCTAGGAATGAGCATCTACTGAATTGAAGACTATGCTATGTAGAGCCTCAATAAGGGAAGAAGAGGTGAAATAAATCAGGAGTGTGACATTAAGAGATGATGACAAACAGGACAATTTTACTTGGCTACAAATTAGAAACAACCAACAGTGGGGTGGGGCTCCTAGAATGGAGGCACGAGGAGCTCGGCAGGCCCTTGCCCCAGTATAACAGTGATTTAATTGGTGAAAATCATAAAAAGCAATCATTTAAAATTTCTGAACATTGTCCTAGAAGCACACAGTAAACAGAGAAACAATTACTCAAGAAAATTGACTATAATGTCGGTAAGAACACTAGAAATCTGTAGTATTGGGGCCACAACACACTCCGTTCCCCTGACTCCCATGTTTCTCCCACTCTTCTGTGGGCTCCCTCAAAGTACATTGAAACTTTATGTATTTTTTCTCTCTCAGTTTCCTGTTTTCCTTCAATGCCTAATGCAATGTTAAGCCCTTGTTATACATAACTAAATTTGTTGAACAAAACATAAATGTAAGAATGACTACTTGTTTGGGAAGCCACCTGACATTTCCATGGGTTACTTTAACACAGGCCTTAAGTTTTGTGATAAGCACATGGAGCAGTAACCTGAAATAATATTGCTCAAAAGTGCCATTTTTTACTTAATTTCTGCTCATTGACAGTTATTTAATAGAAAAATATGTAAATTGGGCTTCACAGATATTGAAAACTTTTGTGTATCAAAGTACGCTATCAAGAAAGTATGAAGTCACATAAAGTTTATAGCAGCACAATTAACAATTGCAAAGATGTGAAACCAACCTAAGTGCCCACTGACTAATGAGTGAACAAAGAAAATGTGATATTCATACACCATGGAATACTACTCAGCCATTAAAATGAACAAAATAATGGATTTTTCATCAACTTGGATGGAGCTGAAGGCCATTATTCTAAGCCAAGCAACACAGGAGTGGAAAACCAAAAACTGTGTATCCTCACTTACAAGTGAGTGCTAAGCTATGAGTAAGCAAAGGCACACAGAGTGACATAATGGACTCTAGAAACTCAGAAATGGGAGGATGGTTGGGGGCTAGGGATAAAAACTACATGTTACCTACAATGTACACTACTCGGTATGCTAAAGTCTCAGAATTCATTACTGTATAATTCATCCATGTAAGAAAAAAACATTTGTATCCCAAAAGCTATTGAAATAATTTTTAAAAAAGAATATGTGAAAAGACAACCTACAGAAGGGGAGAAAATATTTGAAAATCATGTATCTGACAAGGGGTTAGTATAAAAAACACAGAAGGAACTCCTACAAGTCAACAACAAACCTACAGCCTGATTTTAAAATGGTGAAATAACTTAAATAGACATTTTTCCAAAGAATATATACAAATGAACAATAAGCACATAAGAAAATGCTTAGCATTACCAATTGTTAGAGAAATGCAAATCAAAACCACGATATACTTTTTCACATCTACCAGGATAATCTAAAATATAATAATAGTAACAAATGTTGGCAAGGATATGGACAAACTGGAACCTTCACACATTGCTGGTGGAAAAGTAAAATGATGCAACCACTATGGAAGTTAGTTTGGTAGTTCCTCAAAAAACTAAACATGCAATTGCCATATGAACCAGCAATTCCATTCCTGGGTATATAACCAAAGAAATAGAAAGTAGGGATTTCAACAGACGTTTAGACATCAATATTCATTGCAGCATTATTACAGTAGCTAAAGGTGGAAACGACTCAAATGACCATTAACAGATAAATGGATAAACAAAATGTACAATACACATATAATGGAATATGATTCTGCCTTGAAAAGGTAAGAAATTCTGATATATGCTGCAACATGGATGGACCTTGAAAACATTCTGCTACATAAAAATAAGCCAGACACAAAGGAAAAACGTTATATGATCCCGCTTATATGAAATAGTTAAATAGGTAAATTGATACAGACAGAAGGTAGATTAGAGATTACCAGGGTAACCTGGGGGGAGAGAGAATGCAGAATTTTTACATAATGGTTACAGAGTTTCTATTTGATGTGATGAACAGTTTTAGAAATAGATAGAAATGACCAGGAGTGGTGGTTCACACCTGTAATCCCAGCACTTTAAAAGGCCGAGGTGGGCAGATCACTTGAAATCAGGAGTTCGAGACCAGCCTGACCAACATGGCGAAACCCCATCTCTACTAAAAATACAAAAATTAGCCAGGTGCAGTGGTGCATGCCTGTAGTCTCAACTACTGGGAGGCTGAGGCATGAGAATCGCTTGAACCTGGGAGGCAGAGGTTGCAGTGAGCCGAGATCATACCGCTGTACTCCAGACTGAGCACAGAGTGAGCCTCTGTCTCAAAAAAAAAAAAAAAAAAAAAAAAGTGATGATTGCACAACATTGTGAATATAATTAATACCTTTGAATTGTACACTTAAAAATGGTTAGAATGGCAAGTTTTGTTACATATATTTTAGCACCACATAAAATTTTAATGATGTAATATGCCAAAAAGCATTTAATTCTACACTCTAAATGCATGAATTATATGATAGATGTATTATATTTCAATAATATTTTTTTCAAAAAGTGATTTAAAAGCAGCCAGGGGACAATACACAAAGAATTTCTTATGAAAGCCCTTTCACAAGGATGAAAAAAAACATTAGTTCATGGGATTTTAAGAATAGAGTCATTCTATGATCTTTGAAAATCAATCCTATTTAAGGCTGTCTTCTTCATGATAACCTTTTCTAGTTACCTGGATCATTTCATTTAGTGATGACCCAGGCCTGGTTGTAGACATACATTGCTCAATTTTTCACTATATTTCCTCCTGTGTTTTTTCTCTTTTTGTCCTTGGATTATACATTACTTGAGGGTAGTTCTTTGCACACAGGATTGAGGAATTAAGAAAAGACATAAATGGCCAGATTCAGACTTCGGCTTCATATAGTTCAGACTGAGAATCCTGTCTTGTGCTCAGTAATGACAATATGTCCTCCTTGGACTAGGCTGTGTCCCAGTGAAAATGATGTAAAAGTTTAATCCCAGTTAGCCTTGTCTTTGAGCAGGTTCCATAAAACAAACAGGCTATTAATCAATTCTGAAGTTATTAAAACCAATAATTGTGCTAAGAGGCACAACTGTGCTTACTGGTCACAACACTTTTTCTCATTAATATTTACCCTTGGAAGCAGAAGTGTTAGAGGAATGAAGGCATTAGGAGTGAAAGTATTATTTCACGTCAGAGATTGCACAAATTACCAAATCTCTAAGTGGCGGAAATCTCTTTTGCCTGTAATACGTCATGGCCTGATTGTCATTTTGAATAAATATATACAGATCAAGTTTCCAGAGACTATATTTATAACACAAATTATAAATTTGTGTCCACCCCCTCCCCCAGCAATACAAATTAAACAGTCCCTCTAACAACGTCCTGCAAAGCAAATTATTTTTCAAGTCCAAAAGGTTAGCATTATTGACAAAATAGAATCAAAAACTTCTGTTGTATTTTTAATATGCATCAACACCCTTCTAATCAATATGTGGTTATTATTTAAAAATATAAAATAAATGGTTGTAAATAATTTTTGGCCGGGCATGGTGGCTCATGCCTATAATCCCAGCAGTTTTGGAGACTGAGGCAGGGGGATCACTTGAGGTCAGGATTTCAAGACCAGCCTCGCCAACATAGAGAAACCCATCTCTACTGAAAATACAAAAATTAACTAGGCATGGTGGCACATGCCTGTAATCCCAGCTACTCAGGATGCTGAGGCAGGAGAATCGTTTGAACTCAGGAAGCAGAGGTTGCAGTGAGCTGAGACTGTGCCACTGCACTCCAACCTTGGCAACAGAGTGAGTGAGACTCCAACTCAAATAATAATAATAATTTTTTTTTTTTACAATTTTGACATCAAATAACTTGCCTTGAATTATACTCTCAAAAATTGTGTAAATGCAAAACGTAAATTTTCAAATACTAATTTCATGACATCAGAATGTATATAAATTGATTATTATTCCTACAACTTCTTCAACTAGCCCAGTGCAGAGACATGCAAACTGAGAAAAGAGCACTGTAGTTGCTCTCAGGCAAGCCCATGTGAAAAACAGTTCTTCATTGATATGGCTCCCCCCAGGAGTCACCAGTTCTCACAATAGGGTCAACCACAAAAAGGAAACTGTGAACCTCTTTCTCTTGTGGGAACAGGGTGGGATGAAGCGGCAGTGCAAATAGCAAATAGAATTTTGGAAAGGAGAGAACAACCAGACGTCACAAAGATTGAGACTGAAACAGGCTCACTTGCAACAACAGAAAGGTGATGTCACTGAATGTAGCAGGACCGGCTGTGGTAGATTGCGTGGGTCAGAGCCACACTGTCAGGAGAACCTTGATCAGACCACAGCTGGTGGTGCAGAACCAACGTTTAAACAGGGCTCCCCAAAAAATAAAAAATTAAAAAGTAAACAGGGCAGAAAGAGAATAAAAAGAAAGTGTAATTTTGTGGGAATGGTTATGGAGACAGTGGAATTCTACTGAATATAAGATTTATATTTTAGGATAGTTTATGTTTAAAAAATGTTTTTTAGACAACTGCACGGCACATACCTTAGTATTTTGTAAAAAGAAACACTCTTCTTGATCTGGGTCTAGAATGATGGTTCACCACTGTGGGTGATTTCGCCCCTACCCGGGGAATATTCAGCAGTATCTGGAGACATCTTTGATTGTCATAACTCGGAAGGGGTGTTATTTACTACTGGTATCTTGTATAGAGGTCAGAGGTGCTGCTAAATGTTCTGCTACACACAGGGCAGCTCCTCACAACAATGAGTTATTTTGCTCAAAATGTCTGTAGTGCTGGGGTTGAGAAATATTGATTTAGAGTCACGTGATAGAAGGTTCGTGATCATTTTGTCTGATTAAACAGATGAGGAAATAAAATCAAAGAGGGTGGGTGACTGATGCAAAGACTCACAGCTTGGCAAGGTTGTAATTAAAGATGATATCCTGGCAGGGAGCCATGACTCACGCCTGTAATCCCAGCATTTTGGGAGGGCGAGGCAGGCAGATCACGAGGTCAGGGAATCGAGACTATCCTGGCTAACACGATGAAATCCCGTCTCTACTAAAAATACAAAAAATCAGCCGGGTGTGGTGGCGGGCACCTGTAGTCCCAGCTACTCAGGAGGCTGAGGCAGGGGAATGGCGTGAACCTGGGGGATGCAGCTTGCAGTGAGCCAAGATTGCACCACTGCACTCCAGCCTGGGTGACAGAGTAAGACTCTATCTCAAAAACAAACAAACAAACAAACAAAAAAAATGATATCCCTAGACAGTTCCCAGATGACAAGAATCACAGAATAACTAATGTTGATGGCAATGAAGATGCCAGGATCAAAAGAACCTGAGCATGAGAACTTTTGTGTAATGGGGAAAGTGGGAGAAAAAGGAAACTCTGCCTTAGCTATCTAAATTCCTAGGATAGTGGAGAAATTACAAACAGGACTGCTCTAAGCTGCAAAGCATGACCCTATCATCATTTATGATTATCGGCAGGACCTGCCCCGTGAGATCAGGCCTCAGGGGAATGTCAGTAATCAACTCCCAGAAATGTGAGAAAAGAAGTACAGGGCTCAAGACTAACTAATATATGTTTAAAGCCATTATAAAGACAAACTTCCTCAAATGCCACATTTTTGCTTATGGGTTATTCTTTGAACAAGAACAATTAAGCTATAGTCTCATTTTAGTAAGATGCCAATTTCTTACTGAGTCTGAAGTAAACAGAATCTTGCTGTTGTCAGAAAGAAAATAATATACTCTTTTCTTCCTTCTTTGAATCAAATATCTTTGCCAGAAAAATTACTATTAAGTGCTTCTCCAGATTAAAAAAATTATCACATATTATATTGACTCACTTCTATTTTATTTCAAGTTAAATATGAACAGACACCTGCCTTTGCAGAATTTACAGTGCATTCGTAGTACTTTAGTTTTCAGAATCTCCCTTGGTCTTGTCTCATTTCCCCTGATACTACTGTGACTGAAGTTCTCTCTCCCTTCAGTTAGTTTAAATTCTATTAAGTCTGATCTTTTTCAATTAGTTCCACTTGTACACTCACAGAAGCATTCCTCAAGGAAACTGTGAAATAGGAAGTTCGTGGTGGGTAAGAAGAAAAAAAACAGCAAGTGGTAAAAAACTGACATTTTGGAAAAAACTATATATTTTGTGATTATTTTTCTCCCGTGATAGTTTGAATTAAAGAGATAAGATAATAATTCAGGATGAGTTTCTATCTAATGTGAGAGAAAAAGTATGTCATCAAAAAGTATATGTTAGTCTCTGGAGACCACCTCAATGATAAGATGAAGATAAAAAATCTAGGTTGTTTTATGTTAGCTTGAAAGATTCCAAATAAGATAATTTTGATCATTTTTGGTACCCAGATCATTTTTAATTTCATTCTCAATGTTCTCACTTATTTATTTTTGTATCAACTGAAATAGTTCTCCATCTTTGCTTTTACCTCTTTGAAATATATGTTTACAGTTCTGACCCTCCGTTAGGCATTGCCTAACAGAATGATGAAGTACATGTTCTCATTTAATCTTGTCCTGTAGATCGGGCCCTTCAGCCTTTGAATTATTTTCTTAATCTTCTGAGCACTCAGTTGAAAACGCTTCATTTCTTTAGTATTCACTCCAGGTGCTTTGGAAAATACAAACATCAGGCATAGTGCCTAATCTAGAGGGAATTACGTTATCCATAATAATTTATATATATATGATACTGTACAATTAAGATTTCCTTATTTATTTATCTTATACTATAATCAACACAGTAAGACAAGTAGACCAAGAATTTTATCAATACCAAAGCACACAGCTACTAAGCTACTAAAACCATGTATTTTGATTTAAAGTCTAGCCAATTCTTTCTCTATCTCCTCCCCATACACACGTTTTGTTTTTTTTTTTTTTTTTTTTTTTTTTGAGATGGAGTTTCACTTTGTCACCCAGGCT
The DNA here is from genome assembly GCF_002776525.5 of Piliocolobus tephrosceles. NCBI lineage: Eukaryota > Metazoa > Chordata > Mammalia > Primates > Cercopithecidae > Piliocolobus > Piliocolobus tephrosceles. The sequence goes on along the minus strand of NC_045435.1, from coordinate 181,278,821 downwards.
GTAGTGCAGTGGCATGATTTTGGCTCACTGCAACCTCCATCTCCAGGGTTCAAGTGATTCTCCTGCCTCAGCCTCCCGAGTAGCTGGGACTACAGGCTCCCGCCACCATGCCTGGCTAATTTTTGTATTTTTAATAGAGACGGGGTTTCATCATGTTGGCTAGGATGGTCTTGACCTCTTGACCTAGTGATCTGCCTGCCTCAGCCTCCCAAAGTGCTGGGATTACAGGCGTGAGCTACCATGCCTGGCTTTGACTCTATATTTTTAAAATATGGTTCTGAAATGTAAACATAGAATAGTTAAAAATTAGTATTCTTCTGATCAACAATATACATCCAATGACTTTATGCTAGGATTAGGATAATGGAGTCCTAAGCTATCATGATGAGGAATGGATATATCCTAAGCCTCTTGATGTTTCCCACTTTGTCTGTAACTAGTTTTGCCTTTAACTAGTTGGGCAAAACTTTTCTTCAACCTTAGAGAGCACTTTAATTCTAAATACATTTACCTTGACCACACTTATTTCAACCGTTTATTCATCTATATACCCATTGATTAGATATTTTGATTCCTTTATATGGGATTGAAGTCTGTGTTAGGTGCTAGGTGTATGGAAATTAATAAAAGACAAGAAGATGAGGATAAAAAAAAACCTTGAGACCACATTGCATATTAGATCAGGATTGGAAAGGATCTCTCTTCATACCGGCCCATAAGTGACCAATCCTCAGAAAGTAGAGCCAAAGAAGAGGTGTGTCTAAGTAGTTTGCTTTAGGAAGAAACTCAGGGGAACAGGAATGTAAAAAGGACAACTTTGGAAAAGGAAAAAAGAAAACAAGTACTAGGGTCCGTTGTCAAGCTTGCCGCTGCTCTGGCAACAGGGGCAAAATTCTACTTGATTATTTGATGCAGTCAAGTCTAACTTAATTCAGAATTTTCTGCTCAAGGAATGGTTCTAGTTCCCATGCCACGATGATCAGAGTTGCCACATGAAGTATTAAATCCCTCACCCTCCCATATTTGTGTGTGAGTGATTGTCAGGGTGTTTTGCAGATCTCTGGTTGTGGTCTTCAAGAACTCCTATAGAAGGAATGTTTACACTGAACAGCTGAGCAATTGCTCACACACAAATATGGGAGGGTGGTCTTGAAGACCACTCTTGATCCAAGCTGCCTGCTGGGCAATGAATAGGGTACAGGAGGATTGAGAGAATGTGAGGAGTGACCCAGGAGGTAAAGGATATGGTGTCAAATAATAGGGAAGCTCCAAGTAGAGAAACTTAGCTGGATCAGATTAGTGGGGACCTTATGGAAGAAACTCAAGTATTAAATGGGCAGTTGAACTATATGGCTTCCATGGTTCCTTAAATACTTGAGTTTATAAATACCAATACATATCACTATCTAATCTCAAGTTCCAAACTCATATCATTTCATAATGCCAGGTTGTTTCTTTTTCACTGTTACAGATAGTTTCTGCCTCTTTAGTGTCTGCTTTCATCCTGTGACTTTTCCATGACCAACATTCTCAATTAAGCCCTTTAGAAGCCCTTTGCAGATCAGCATTATAGAAGGTGCCCAGATCTAAGAAAAACAGTTTTTTACTGTTCACTGAAATTTGACCATGAAGAAAATATGTAACCTTCCTGAGCCCTGGGTTCCATATATGAAAATGCACACTTATATTGCATTGTTTTAAGTGAGTAAAATGGCCTAGCATGCAGTAGACACTCAATACATAACAGTTTTATTATCTCTTTACCCGAGGTTGTCAATTCCAAGGACAAGTTTTGGCAGCCCTCCTGCAACACAAAAATGCTATCACTAGGAGTAACTGGCATGTCATAGATCTGGGTTTCCTCCAAGATAACCAGGGAGTTGTGGAACTGAAGGGGATGTGCAGATTCCATAGTTGTCTCTACCACTCTCTTACTACCTTATCTCTTCTCTGCCAGGATTAAGATGAAAATATGATTGGGCCAAAGCCTAATCTTTATCATTTACTAATGATCTTCATTAATATGCTGCTATTTCTGCCTTTTCTGATAGTTTTCTTTTAAAAAATATGTTGGTGGTAGCAATGCAATCTGGACAAATCATGTAATTGACAATTTGGGTCATTGGGTAAAATATTTTACTAGTGTGCTGTGCTAGGCTCTAAGCCTGTGTTGAGGCCATGCTAAAATGTCTGACCAAAACAGTAAACTAGGTGAACAATGTAGATAAATGACATCATGGGGACAACATTTTCAGATAATCTACTGAATCACTGAGTGACATGACTGACGTTTTGATTTTCTATAGACATGGAGTCTTGTTTTGTATCTTCACTGTTGCAATAACAGAGGAGAAATCCATTTCTTTTTTGGAAGACTATTATTACTTAAGTGGAAAAAAAATCAATCATTCACAGTCAGAAAACCTGGAGTCTTCACCTACCAAATTCCTACGAAATTCTAACCACAGTCCAATTACTACAACTCTACAACTCTCTAAGACTCAGTTTTCCCGTTTGTTTTAACAAGATAGGAATAATAAATTTATTACTAAATTGCTATCTCATAGAATTGGTGTAAGGATCAAGTGGAGAAAAATAATAAAACGTATTGTGTAAACAGGCAAATTTCTTTAACAGGTCATTTTGTTTTCTCATTCATAATTGTTTTGTCTTTATTCTTTATTGGATTTTTGAGGATTTGGATGGTGTCTTATTTATCTTTGAAATTTACTTGCCTAAGTATAATGGTTGTCACATAGAATATACTTGTTTTCAATTTTAAAAATGCTTCTAAGTGAATGAGTTTGCTTTCTTAATTTTATGTACATTTTAAGTTTTCAATGTCCCATAGGAACATGGTAAGTACGCTGAGTTGCACTTCTTTCACACCCATGGAACAAGGAGCACATTAAGGATAAATGTATCATCTATGATCATAATTGAAAGTGGTACAGTAACTACTGCAGCTTGGATTCACCACCTGTGCCTATTTTTTTATGCATGACATTTAACTCTTCTTATTCACAAAAAATGGCATAGGTGGATATCTTTATTGCATACTTCTTGAAAGAATTTCTAATGTTAATTAAGAATTTCTCTCAGATCACAATACATAACATCAGAACTGCGTATTTTTATTGGGCCATAAATATTTCCTCCTCACCCCCAGACACCAACAAGGAATATATGCTTTTTCCCAGTACTTCAAATGCAATATGCTGTGTTAAAATTAAACTAAAAATAAATTTTGGCTTTTTTGTGCTGATTTTGTATCTTAGACTCGATCTATTTATGGCTCTTCCTTTTATCATACACTTGGCAGCCACGACTGTTCTGGTACCTTAAGTTCGGCCACATAAGCAAATCTCTTTTCTACTGCTACAGTGAGCCTGCTCCTTTGCCTGGTCAGTTCTCATCATGTGGCCTAGAAACCTCACTATTATATTTTGTTTCTTTTTAACCATCACCAGTTTTACCAAATGAATGTTGTTAGTAGGCCAGATGTGGCCACTCACACCTGTAATCCCAGCACTTTGGGAGGCCACCGTGGGTAGATCACCTGAGGAGTTCGACACCCGTCTGGCCAATATGATGAAACCCCAACTCCACTAAAAATACAAAAAAATTAGCTGAGCAGTTGGTGGGCATCTGTAATCGCAGCTACTCGGGAGGCTGAGTCAGGAGAATCAATTGAACCTGGGAGGTGGAGGTTGCAGTGAGTTGAGATCATGATATTGCACTCCACCCTGGGCGATGAGTGAAACTCCATCAAAAGAAGGAATGAAGGAAGGAAGGAAGAAAAGGAAGGAAGGAAGGGAGGAAGGGAGGGAGGGAAGGAGGAAAGGAGGGAAGGAAGGAAGGAAGGAAGGAAGGAAGGAAGGAAGGAAGGAAGGAAGGAAGGAAGGAAGGGAAGTTGTTAGTGCAGTTTTACTATTTGCTGATATCTTTATCTACTCCAATCTGTGATTTCTTGAAACATAGACACCATTTTTTTGTTTTGTTTTTGTTTATATTTCATTTCCCTCTGTTTGTCATACCATCTTCCTGAGAACAGTTTTGCAATAGGAGATATTTGATTTTGATTGTCTTCCTTCTTGCTCTCATTTTGGCATTCATTTTGCAACTGTCAGTCTTCTCAGTGGTCTCTTTATCTAGGATACTCTCTTCTTCAACCTTATTGGCAGGTGACTGTCAATTTAACATTTTCTGAGCCATCCCTAAGACCTTGGAGGAGCGATTTCAAATTTCTCAGAATGACAGACTTCATCACTCTTGGAGAATAATACTTTAATGTAACTCCTTCCCTTTCCCCACTCCACTAATTCAGTTAGTTTCATTAAAAAAGAGTTAACCATACTCCTGAGCCTGCCACAGATACCTAAGCAAAAACTTCTCCTTGGTCCTTCTATAGAAATGGGCTTCCAGGTAGCACATAATGCAGCTCTATCAATACCATCACTGAGAATAGGAATACATTCATTAAATGAGCTTGGTACTCTGTAGGTCATCTCTACTCCCTGACATCAGAGCTGCCATTTATGTGGTTTGGGAGTGGATGCTTCTCATTGAGATAAACAGCAGCAAAATGTGATGAGAATACATATATTTACAGCCCAGTTTGTGGTCATTTGGGGATCAGCACAAATGCTCCACCAACATTAATTCCTCCCTAATGCAACAAACAGTTCACTAGAGTGATAAATATGACATTTACTTTATGTTTACTCCATGATTTCTTCTTAGGGTCTATCTTTAGACATCCAGTTTCCAAGAAAAACAGACCATTGCTTATTTGTAGAATGTAGGGAATGCCATTTCAGCTCTCTGCAGTTTACCAGCAGTGCACAACCACAAACATTTATTGAGTACCTACTATGTGTAAGTGACGGGGTTAGATACTTTAACATGGAGTATTTTATTATGCCAAACCATATATTCGTTTCCATATAAAACTGGATCAAAATTATGTTCTCATCTACTTTATATTTTTTTAACCAAAGCATTTCTTTCTCCCCTCTGTCTCTTTCTGTTTGTATAGTGTATATTAAATGTTGTAACGTTTATTAAGTCTGGCAAATAAACAAGAACCAATAATTACTGAATATCTGCAAGCTGAATGCTTGAGAACACTTAGAGCTTGCAGGCCCTTGAAGATTACAAATTAGCTTTCAGGTACATGGCCATAGCACTATAGCAACAGATCAAAGCATCTGTTTCGGGCAAGAACTAGGTGGTGCATTGTCAAGAGTATGGTAGGCTTGTATTTGGAAGTTATGGATTTAAGATCCAGCATTAATATTTATCAGCACAATGAACTCAAGTTCTTAATCTTGCTGAGTCTCAGTTTCCACTCTTTAAGATGGGTGCAGTATTGTGCCAAGGAAATATAGTGTATTTGAAGGTATGTGATGACATGAATTGTTTATATCTTCTTGAGTTTCTACAGGGACCATAAATCAGTGTCTCCCTGTATCTCTGTCCCTTATCCCCAGAAGTAGGTAAATGGAGCAGGCTTATTCAATTAGGCTGTCCCAGTTTTTTCCATCCTCAGTAATGTGTCCAGGAGGAGAAACTCACTGGGGTGTTTCTTCTAGAACTACCTGTCAAAATATTCTATTTCTGCACTGTCTAATACAGCAGCTACTAGCCACATGAGTCCATTAAGCAATTAATATGTGACCAGTGTGGCCGGATGTGGTGACTCATCTGTAATCCCAGCACTTTGGGAGGCTGAGGCGGGAGGATCACCTTAGGTCAGAAGTTCAAGACCAGCCTGGCCAACATGGTGAAACCCTGTCTCTACTAAAAATACAAAAATTAGCTGGACGTGGTGGCAGGCGCCTGTAATCCCAGCTGCTCGGGAGGCTGAGCCAGGAGAATCACTTGAACCTGGGATCTGGAGGTTGCGGTGACCCAAGATCCTGCCACTGAACTCCAGTCTCAGTGACACAGCGAGATTCTGTCTGCGAAAAAAAAAAAAGTGACCAGTGCAACTGTGAAATTGAATCTTAAATTTAAATTTAAATAGTCACTTTGTACTAGCAAGTACCATATTAGATAATGCAAGTCTAAATTTTCCATTGACTATTTTGCATACTTTGTTACTTGTTCTTTGTTGCATTCTTAGAAATATTTTTTAAAGCTTGGTTTCTCTATCTCTCGTTTGGATAGCACTTAAAATATCTGTTATTTGAGGATTTTAAAGAATTTAACTGTGAAAACATCTTTGGTACTATTTTTTAAACTTCTTGCTATATTATGTAATCATTGATAAAAATATTAATAATATTTTATTTTCACTTCAAATCCTTTTTTATTATTTCTGAGTAAAAATTTTATCATGGAAATGTCTTGAGAAATCATCTATTTTACATAGGTTCTTAAATTTATCTGTATAACTTTGAAGAGTACTTCCTGATACTTCTATGTTCTTGTGTTTTTGATTATTGCTGCATTCTTAATTCTCATTTTATCAACTGTGTTTTATTGCTACTTTATCTAGAGACCTACTTTATTGTTTTAAGAATCAATTGTGTTTTAAAATATTTTTCCTGTAATTATCTTTACAAAGGAATCTTTTGTTTTTACAGTTATGAATTTCTTCCTCTTGATTTTTTAAAGTTTATTTTGCATTTTAAACAGATTAATTTTACTGTTTTACAAACTTTATATCTTTTTCAGTAACATAAATGTTTGAGATAAATAATTGTCCTTTTAGATTGACTTTAGTTATACTCCATGAGTTTGGATATATATCATATACTTTAAAAAATAAATTGTAAAATTTCAACTTTTCTTTGAAGTGTTTTTCAAAAGTTTTTAAAATTATGTGATATTGGCTTAGTTAATTTGTTACTGCCTTTTACTATTAATTTTCAAAAAGATTATATCATGCAAAAATTTTGGAATATATTGTATTTTTGTGGCTTAATAGATATTTTTGAATTATTTTAGGTATGCTTTAAAAGACTATATGTTTATCCATAGACTTATTAATCAAGGCTTCTATTGTCTTGCCTATTTTAATGTTTTTTCTCAAAAAGCACTGGTTGAAAGAATTATTACACTTTTAATTCTCCTTTAATTTCATTCAGTTTTGGATCTCTCTCTCTTACATGTTTCTGTTTATTTTTATAGAAAAATTAATGTGAATTACATAGAAAATGTATATTGCTTTCCTAGTTCCTGAGGTGTATCCTCAGAATTTTATTTGAAATTTTTCTCCTTTTTTGATGTAGGCATTTGTTATAAAATTTCCTCATAGTACTAATTTATCTGTATCCCATGGGTTTGAGTATGTTAGGGTTTTGTTTCAAGAAATTTAAAACATTTCTTTCTTAATTTCTTTCTTGACCCAATGGTCATTCAGGAGCATGTTGTTTAATTTCAGTGTGTTTATACAGTTTCTAAAGTTTCTCTTTATTGATTTTGTATTGTATCCTTTGTAGTCTAAAAATATACCTGACACTATTTTAAATTTTAAAAATTTGTTGAGATTTAGCTTGACATGGTGGCTCATGCCTGTAATCCTAGCACTTTGGGAGGCTGTGGTAGGCAGATCGCTTGAGTCCAGGAGATTGAGACCAGCTTGACCAACATAGTGAAATCCTGACTCTACTAAAAGTACAAAACTTAGCCAGGCACTGTGGTGCATGCCAGTAGTCTCAGCTACTCAGGAGGCTGAAGCATAAGAATCACTTGAACCTGGGAGATGGAGGCTGCAGTGAGCTGAGATCATGCCACTGCACTTTAGCCTGGGTGACAGAGTGAGACTCTGTCTCAAAAAAAAAACAACAACAACAACAAAAAAAAACTGTTGAGATTTGTTTTGTCTCCTAACATATGGTCTCTTTGGAGAATATTCCCTGCACTGAATATACAAGAAGAATGTGCATTGTGTATCTGTTGAATAAAATGTTCTGTAAATATCCATTAGGTTCATGTGGTCTAATGTGGAATTTATTTGAATGTCTTTTTATCTTTTTTTGAGGCAGAGTCTTAATCTGCAATCCAGGCTGGAGTGCAGTGGCACAATCTCAGTTCACTGCAACCTCCACCTCCTGGGTTCAAGTGATGCTCCCTTCTCAGCCTCTCAAGTAGCTGGAACTACAGGCACATGCCACCAGATGTGACCCATTTTTGCTTTTTGGAGGGGGGTAGAGAAGGATTTTTGCCACGTTGCCCAGGTTGGTCGTGAACTCCTAGGCTCAAGTCATCCACCTGCCTTGGCCTCCCAAAGTGCTGGGATTGCAGATGGGAGCCACTGTACCTGTCCCTAATGTGCAATTTAAACTCAATGTTTCTTCGTTAATTTTCTGTCTAAATTACCTGTTTAATGCTAAGCATTGGATGCTAAAGTCCTCCACTATTATTGCGTTGGAGTGTATCTCTAATAATATTTGTATTGTATGTCTAGGTCCTCTGGTATTGGATGCATATATGTTTATAATTGTTATGTCTTCTTGCTAAATTAATTTCTTTTATCATTATATAATGAATTTGTCTCTTTTTACTGTTATGTCTTAAAGTCTGTATTACCTGATATAACTATAGCTACTTCTGTTCTCTTTTGGTTTCCATTTGCATGGAGTATGTTTTTCCATATTTCACTTTATATGTATTTATAGGCAGGATAAATTTCTTGTGGGCAGCATATAGTTGGGTCATTTTTTTTCATCCATTTGGCCATTCTGTATCAAGTGGAAAGTTTAATCCACTTACATTTAAGCTCATTATTAATAAGTAATGGCTATTTATGTCATTTTATTTATTGATTTCTTGTTGTGTTGTATATCCTTTGTTCCTTCCTTTGTTTAATATTGTTTATCATTGTGATTTGATTGTTTTCTGTAGTGATAGTATTTAAGTCTTATCTGTTTGTATGTTTGTTCTATGAGTAGGTTTTATATTTTCATGTGTTTTCATGATGGTAGATATCATTCTTTTACTTCTTGGTGTAGGGCCCCCTTAAACATTTCTTGTAGGACCAGTCTACCTAGCAGTGATGGCTTCCATCAGCTTTTGCTTGTTTCAAGAAGACTTTATTTTCCTTTCATTTATGAAGTTTGACTTTGTTGGGTATAGTATCCTGTGCTGTCAGGTTTGCTTTCAGCACTTTGAATATATCATCATATTCTCTCTTGGCCTGTAAGGTTTCTGATGAGAAATCTATTGTTATTCTGATGGTGGTTGCTTTATAAGGGACTAGACATTTTTATCCTGTTGTTTTTATAATTACCTCGTTGTCTTTGTTTTCTGGCAGTTTGACTGTAATACATTAGAGATGACCTTTTTGAATTGTGTCTATTTTGGGAGCTTCTCTGAGCTTCCTCAATTTTAGTAGTCAAATCTCTTGCTACACTTGGGAAGTTTTCATTTATTATTTAATTAAATAGGTTTGCTTACACTTTTGTTTTCTCCTTGTCCTCTGGAGCACTGAAACTCAAATATTTGATTGCTTTATGATGTCCTATATACTGCATAAGCTTTGCTCATGCTTTCTTACTTTTTCAATTCTTATTTTAAGTTCAGGGGTACATATACCAGATGTCAAGGTTTGTTACATAGGACTACATTCTGAGTCCTGTATTTGGTTCCATTGGTCTCTGTGTCTCTTCTTGTACCAGTACCATGCTGTTTTGGTTACTTTAGTATTGTATTATAGTTTGAAGCTGGGTAGCATGATGCCTGCAGCTTTTTTCTTTTTGTTTAGGATTGTCTTGGCTATTTGGGCTGTTTCTTGTTTTCATATGAATTTTAAAATAGTTTTTTTTTCTAATCATGTGAAGAATGTAAATGGTCATTTAATGGGAATGACATTAAATCTATACATTTAATGGGAATGACATCAAATCACTATGGCACATAGGTAAACATGTGCCATAGTGATTTGCTGCACAGATCATTTCATCACCTAGGTTTTAAGCCCAGCTTCCATTAGCTATTCTTCCTGATGCTCTCTCTCCCCTCACACCCCCCGATAGACCTCTGTGTGTGTTGTTCCCTGCCATGTGTCTATGTGTTTTCATCAATCAGCCCCCACTTTTAAGTGAGAACATGTGGTATTTGATTTTCTGTTCCTGAATTAGTTTGCTGAAGATAATGGCTTCCAGCTCTGTCCATGTCCCTGAAAATAACATAATCTCATTTCTTTTTATGTCTGCATAGTATTCCATGGTGTGTATGTACTACATTTTCTTTATCCAATCTATCATTGATAGGCATTTAGGTGGTTTCCATGTATTTGCTATTGTGAATAATGTTGCAGTGAACATACGTGTGCATGTATCTTTATAACGGAGTAATTTATGTTCCTTTGGATATAAACCCAGTAATGGGAATGCTGGATCAAATGATATTGTTGCCCATAGGCCTTTGAGGAATCACCACACTATCTTCCTCAATGGCTGAGCTAATTTACACTCCCACTAGCAATGTAAAAGTGTTCATTTTTCTCCACAACCTCACCAGCACCTGTTGTTTTTTGACTTTTTACTAATAGCCATTTTGACTGGTGTGAGATGGTATACCACTGTGGTTTTGATTTGCATTTCTCTAATGATTAGTGATGTTGAGCTTTTTTCATGTTTGTTGGCTGCATGTATGTCTTCTTTTCAGAACTGTTTGTTCATGTTCTTTGCCCAATTTATAGTGGGGTTGTTTGTGTTTGTTTTTTGTTTTTTTTTTTGTAAATTTGTTTAAGTTCCTTGTAGTCTCTGGATATTAGACCTTTGTCAGATGGATAGATTGCAAAAATTTTCTCCCATTCTGTAGGCTGTCTATTCACTTTGATGATAGTTTCTTGTGCTGTGCAGAAGCTCTTTAGTTTAATTCGATAGTATTTGTCAATTTTCGCTTTTGTTGCAATTACTTTTGGCATTTTCATCATAAAATCTTTGCCTGGGCCTATGTCCGGAATGGTATTGCCTAGATTTTTTTTCTAGGGTTTTTATTGTTTTGGATTTTACATTTAAGTCTCTAATTCATCTTGAGTTAACTTTTGTATAAGGTGTAAGGAAGGGGTCCAGTTTCAATTTTCTGCATATGGCTAGCCAGTTCTCCCAGCACCATTTATTAAGTAGAATCTTTCCCCCATTGCTTGTTTTTGTCAAGTTTGTCAAAGATAAGGTAGTTTTAGGTGGGTGGTCTTATTTCTGAGGCGTGTATTTGGTTCCATTGGTCTCTGTGTCTCTTCTTGTACCAGTACCATGCCGTTTTGGTTACTTTAGCATTGTATTATAGTTTGAAGCTGGGTAGCATTATGCCTGCAGCTTTTTTCTTTTTGTTTAGGATTGTCTTGGCTATTTGGGCTGTTTCTTGTTTTCATATGAATTTTAAAATAGTTTTTTTTTTCTAATCATGTGAAGAATGTAAATGGTCATTTAATGGGAATGACATTAAATCTATACATAACTTAGGCAGTATGGCCATTTTCACCATATTGATTCTTCCTTTACATGAGCATGGAATGTTTTTCTTTTGTTTGCGTCCTATCTGATTTCTTTGAGCAGTGACTTGTAGTTCTTTTTGAGGAGGTTCTTCACTTCCATTGTTTGCTGTGTTTCTACATATTTTATTCTTTTTGTAACAATTGTGAATGAGAATTCAGTCATGAGTTGGCTTTCTGCTTGTCTGTTTTGGTGCATAGAAATGCTAGAAATTTTTGCACATTGACTTTTCATCCTAATTTTCCTGAAGTTGCTTATTAGCTTAAGAAGCCTTTGGGCTGAGACAATGAGGTTTTTCAGATATAGGATCACGCCATCTGCAAACAAAGATAATTTGACTTCTTATCTTCCTATTTGAATACACTTTATTTATTTCTCTTGCCTGATTGCCCTGGCCAAAACTTCCAATGCTATGTTGAATAGAAATGGTGAGAGAGGACATCCTTGTCTTGTGCCAGTTTCCCAGGGGAATGCTTCCAGCTTTTACCTATTCAATATGATATTGGCTGTGTGTTTGTCATATACGGCTCTTATTATTATTATTTTATTTATTTATTTATTTATTTATTTATTTATTTATTTATTTATTTATTGAGATGGAGTCTCACTCTGTTGCCCAAGCTGGAAGGCAGTGGTGCGATCTCAGATCACTGCAACCTCTGCCTCCCAGGTTCAAGTAATTCTCCTGCCTCAGCCTCCTGAGAAGCTGGGATCATAGGTGTGCTCCACTGCGCCTGACTAATTTTTGTATTTTTAGTAGAGATGGGGTTTTACCATGCTGGCCAGACTGGTCTCAAACTCCTGACCTCAGATGATCCAACCTCCTTGGCCTCCCAAAGTGCTGAGATGACAGGCATGAGCTATTGTACCTGGCCAATGGCTCTTATTCTTTTTAGGTATGTTCCTTCAATAGCTACTTTATTAAGAAGTTTTAAAATGAAGCGATTTTGAATTTCATCAAAGGTATTTTCTGCATCTATTGAGAAAATCAAGTGTTTTTTGTCTTTAGTTCTGTTTATGTAGCGAATCACATTTACTGATTTGTTTGTTGAACCAACCTTACATCACAAGGATAAATCCAACTTGATTGAGGTGGATACACTTTTTGATGTGCTGCAGGATTCAGTCTGCCAATATTTTGTTCAGGATTTTTGCTTTGATGTTCTTCAAGGATATTGGCCTGAAATTTTTTTGTTGTTGTTGTTGTATCTCTGCCAGGTTTTGTTATCAAGATGATGCTGGTCTCATAGAATGAGTTAGGGAGGAGTCCCTTCTTTCAATTTTTTTGGAATAGCTTCAGTAGAAATGGCACCAACTCTTCTTTGTAGCTCTAGTAAAATTCATCTGCTAATCTGTTGGGTCCAGGTGTTGTTGCTGTTGTTGTTGTTTGGTGGGCTATTTATTACCGCCTCAATTTCAGAACTCATTATTTGTCTATTCAGGAACTCAATTTCTTCCTGTTTCAGTCTCGCAAGGGTGTAGATATCCAGGAATTTATTGATTTCTTCTAGATTTTCTCAGTTACTTGCAGAAAGGTGTTTATAGTATTTTCTAATGGTTGCTTGTGTTTCTGTGGGGTCAATGGTGATATCCTCCTTATCATTTCTGATTTTGTTATTTAGGTTGTTACTTTGTTTTATTAGGGTAGCTAGTGTTCTATTTATTTTGTTAATTTTGTTTTTCAGAAAAACTAGCTCCTGGCCTTGATGATCTTTTGAAGGGTTATTGTGTCTCTGTCTTCTTCATATCAGCTCTGATCTCAGTTATTTCTTGTCTTCTGGAGCTTTAGGATTTTTTGCTCTTTGTTCTCTAGTTCTTTTAGTTCAGATGCTAGGTTGCTAACTTGAGATTTTTCTAGTTTGTTCATGTGGGCATTTAATGCTCTAAATTCCCTGCCTAACACTGCTTTAGCTGCATACCAGAGATACTGGTACGTTGTCTCTCTGTTCTCATTACTTTTAAATAACTTATTGATTTCTGCCTTAACTTCACGATTTACCCAAGAGTCACTTAGGAGCAGGTTGTTTGATTTCCATGTAGTTGTGTGATTTGAGTGAATTTCTTTATCTTGAGCTCTAATTTGACTGCACTGCGGTCTGAGAGACTGTTATAATTTCATTTATTTTGCATTTGGTGAGGAGTATTTTACTTCTGATTATGTGATCAATTTTAGAGTAAGTGTCATGTGGTGATGAGAAGAATGTATATTCTATTGTTTTGGGGTAAAAAGTTCTGTAGATATCTATCAGGTCCACTTGATCCAGAGCTGAGTTCAAGTCCTGGGTGTCTGTTAATTTTCTGTCTTGATTATCCGTCTAATATTCATAGTGGGGTTTTGAAATCTTCCACTCTTATCATGTGGTAGTCTAAGTCTCTTTGTATGTTTCTAAGAACTTACTTTATAAATCTGAGTGCTGCTGTATTGGATGCATATATATTTAGAATAGTTCTCTCTTCTTGTTGAATGGAACCCTTTCCCATTATGTAATACCCTTCTTTGTCTTTTTTGATCTTTGTTGGTTTGAAATCTGTTTGACAGAAACTAGGATTGCAACCCCTGCTTTTTTCTGTTTTCCATTTCTTGGTAAATTTTCCTCCATCCCTTTATTTTGAGCCTATGTGCATCTTTGCACACGTCTCTTGAATACAGCATATGCATGGGGCAGGCTCTTTATTCAGCTTGACTGTGTCTTTTAATTGGGGCATTTAGCTCATTTACATGTAATATTATTATTGAAATGCATGTGAATTTGATCCTGTTATTATGATGGTAGCTGGTTATTTTGCAGAGTTGTTTATGTGGTTGCTTCATGGTGTCACTACTATGTGTAGTTTAGTGTGTTTCTACAGTGGCTGGTAACAGTTTTGTCTTTTTCATATTTAGTGCTTTCTTCAGGAGCTCTTGCAAGCAGACCTGGTGGTGATGAATTCCCTCAGCATCTGCTTGTCTGAAAAGGATCTCATTTCTCCTTTGTTTATAAAGTTTAGTTTGGCCAGATATGAAATTCCTGTTTGGATATTCCTTTCTTTAAGAATGTTAAAAATGGGCCCCAAATCTCTTCTGGCTTTTAGGGCTTCCACTAAAAGATCCACTGTTAGTCTATTGGGCTTCTTTTGGTAGTTGACCTGGCCGTTCTCTATGGCTGCCATTAACATTTTTTTCTTTCATTTTGACCTTGGAGAATCTTATAATTATGTGTCTTGGGGTTGATCTTCTCATGGTGTATCTTACTGGAGTTCTCTGCATTTCTGAATTTGTATGTTGGCCTGTGTTGCTATATTGGGGAAGTCCTCCTGGTAATATCCTGAAGTATGTTTTCCAACTTGGTTCTCTTATCCCTGTCTCTTTCAGGTACCCCAGTCAGTCATACCTTTGGTCTCTTTACATATTTCTGTATTTTTCTGAGATTTTTTTCATTCCTTTCATTCCTTTTTCTCCATTATTGTCTGCTTGTCTTATTTCAGAAAATTTATCTTCAAGTTCTGAGATTCTTCCCTCCACTTGGTCTATTCTGCTATTGATACCTGCGATTGCATTGTGAAGATCTTGTGTTTTCTTTTTCAGCCCCATCAGGCTGGTTATGTTCCTCTCCAAAGTGGCTATTATGGCCATTAGCTCCTATATTGTTTTATCAGAAGTCTTAGCTTCTTTGCATTGGGTTACAACATGGTCCTTTAGCTCAGCAAAGCTCGTTATTACCCACCTTCTGAAGCGTACTGTGTCGATTCAGCTTTCTCACTTTCAGCTCAGTTTTGTGGCCCTTGCCGGAGAGGTTTTGTAGTCATTTCAAGAAGAGCCACTCTGGCATTTTGAATTTGCAGCATTTTTGTATTGATTATTTCTACCATTATGGACCTATCTATCTTCAATCTTTGAAGTTGCTGACCTTCGAATGGGGATTTTGTGGGGTCATTTTGTTGTTGTTGTTTTCTGTTTGTTTGTTTTTCTTTTAACAGTCTGGTCACTCTTACATAGGGCTGCTGCAGTTTGCCTGGAGTCCCCTCCAGACCCTAACTGCCTCAGGTTTTTTGGTACCAGGAGATATCACTAGTGAAGCCTGCAAAACAGCAAAGATGGCAGCCTGCTTTTTCCTCTGGAAGCTCCATTCCAGGGGGGGCACTGACCTGTTGCTGGCCTAAATGTATTTATACGATGTGGCTGGAGACCCCTGCTGGGAGGTCTCAGTTAGGAGAAATAGGATCAGAGACCCACCCAAAGAAGCAGTCTGGCTGCCCTTTGGTAGAGCAGGTGCACTCCACTGGGGAGGGAGGAACCTTGAATTGTCTGCACCATTTGTATTCTCCAAAGCCCGCAAGCTGAAATGACTGAGTCTACCCAACCACGCAGATGGTGGCCACCCCTCCCCCCCCCCACCCCCGGGAACTTGGTCCCAACTCAGGCTAGCTCCATCTGCTGCCGCTGGCTGGCTGGAAATCCAAGCCAGTGGGTCTCAACCCATGAGGTGCTGGGGAAGTGGGGCCTGCAGAACAACGCCACTTGGCTCCCTGGACTCAGCCCCCTTCCTAGGGCTATGCACAGATGAATCTCTCATGTTGTAGTGGAGTCTGGGGCCAGAGTATGCAAAACTCCTGGTTTTTGTGTGTGCCTTAACTGTCACTCTGCCAAGACTCCGCACAGCTCCATGTATTGGACCCTAGGCCCTGGTGACGTTGGCTCACAAGGGGATCTGCTGATATGCAGTTTGCACAGATCTCTGGGAGAAGCATGGTTTCCCAGACTGGGTCGCAAAATCACTCACTGCTTCCCTTGGCTCAGGGTAGGATTCCCTTGGCTCCACGCTGCTTCTGGGTGGGCAATCACCCAGGCCTGCTTCTCTTTGCACTCCATGGGTCAAGCTGTTTTCCTAGTCAGTCCCAAGGCAAGAACTTGGATATGGCAGTTAAAGGTGCTGAATTCACTCTCTCGTTTTATTCCACTCTATGAGCACTGCAGACTGCAGCTGCTTCCAATTATCCATCTTGGCCCCTCTCCTCTTTTCTTCTTTATTTTTATATGAATAAGTAATTTAAAAAGATATGTCTTCACATTCTGAGATTTTTCTCTTCTTCTTTGATCTAGTCTATTACTGACAATTTTGGGTATATTTTCTACTACGTTAAATGAATTCTTCAGTTCTAGGGCTTTTATTTTGTTCATTTTTATGATTTCTATCTCTGACAAATTTCTCATTTGTATCCTGAATTGTTTTCCTGAGTTATTTGTACTGTTTTCAGTATTCTCTCATGTCTCATTGGGCTTCTTTTATGAAAATATTTTTGAATTTTTCTCTGGGATTTTGTAAATGTCTTTTTGATTGAAATCAGTTGCTGGAGAATTATTATTATTATTATTATTATTATTATTATTATTATTTGGAGGTGTCATATTTCCTTACTTTTTCATGTTTCTTATGTCCTTACTTTGATATCTGCACACTGAATGTGACAGCTGCTTCTTCCAATTTTTTGAATTTGCTTTTATAGGGGAGTAATTCTCCTGAAGATGTATCTATGGTATTGGCTGAGTAGAGAACTGCACTTTAACTTTGATTCTGGGTTTGCTGTAGTGTAGTTTCAGTATAATTTCTTTGGCTGTAAACAGAGTCAGAGGTATCTCTGACTTTCTTAGTAGCTTAGAGTGCATATTTAGTGTTAGTGGCTGTGATGATGTTTTACTGGGGACTAGGATACCAGGTTGGTTGGCCATTTGGCCTCAGTGATGCAACACTGCACCAAACATCCCTGTCACTATTTCCCAGGATGGCATGTGCTGATACCAGTATTAATAGGCCCAGGTAGGCCAATTTTGGGCCTCTAGGTCCCTTGCTCAGGTGTCAAGAATGACAGCAGTGGACTGGGCAGATGGGTGGATTATCAGGTCTTTAGGCGTTGGGCATTGTCTTCGTGGTGGCAATGGCAGTGGTAGGATAACCTTCTGGGTCCCAAGCAGTCTGTATTGGTGTTGGCAGTGGTTACAATGGGCTAAGTGGCCCAGTTCCCAGGCCCATAGATGGCACATGTGGTAGGTGTCAGCTGTGGTGGTTGTAGCAGATTGAGGTTGTAGCCTGACCTCAGTATCCTGGGAGGAGTGTTTAGGTGCTGGTGGTTATGGATTTGGCTGGGTGATCCTCAGGCCCCAGATGGCATGTTTGGGTACTAGGAGGCAGAGTCGGGCCTGGAACACCTGTTGCCATACCCCTTGGAAGTGTGTGCAGGTGTTAGCTGTGGTAGACAGAGGAGGGATGATCTCCAGGCTACCAGCAGAAGGTTCAGGTGGAGACAGCAGCAGCTGTGCTGTTTCCCTGCTACTGCATTGTACAGGATTTATTTCTGTGAAAATAGTCATAGACAGGCAGCTGAAGGTATATGCTTCTCTAGCACTTCATCCCTGGTAGTGGCAGCCCAGAGTATCAGTTGCATTTGTCCTCAGCGAATTTAAAAACACAGGGGATGAGGTAACTGCCAGTGGTTTATGCTTTGGCCTAATGGCAGCAGCAGTCAGCAGCAGCAGTGGCTATGGATAGGGTAGTTTCTCATTAATGCTGCCCCTCTGTTGTGGGGGTTTCACTGCTGCCAGTGGCTCCCACTTTGGCCCTGGTGGCAGCTCTCGGCAGCAAAGGTAGGTGTGGGCAAGGAATATCTATGGGGATCCGGAGCTGTGGAGATGCAGGGGCTATTTTACCCCAGAATAGGATGCAATCTGATAGGGGCTAGACTCTCAAAATGGTGCAATGTCATAGCTGCCTGAAACTTGGCAGTCCGTGGGACTCAATGGAAGCTCGTTCTCTGGAGCAATGGCATTCCATGATCTCCCAGAGGCTTCTTATGTTAGTCTCAGGGCTGTCCCATGACTAGGACTATAGTTTTCAGTGAGCATGTGAACCCCTGGTGGTCATTCACTTACCTTTTCCCCAGACTGGGGAGCTATTCCAGGTTTCCAGTCTATCCTGGCCAAGCAGGCTGCTTGCTTGTCTCTCCTTCCTTCCTTTACGTGTTTTCTGTCACTTCTCTGCTGAATTCCACTATTCTCTCTTAAAAGATCTCCTTGAAGTGTGTTTATCTACTTGCTATTTTGGTTCCTTTTTGTGAAAGCAGCAAGTACCAGATGTACCTAGTTAGCCATCTTGCCGCCCCTCAGTTTTTAGATTAATTTGTTGAATTCCTTTGTATCAATACTTGCCGTATTTGTTATATTTCTATATTATTTTTACTTGCTTTCTTTTATCCCTCTTTGAGTTATTTGAACTACGTAGAGCCTGAATTTTAGTTTATTACTGATTGCCTTTCTATTTTGTAATAACAGGTTGAAATTTATATTTTGTAGATTATCAACTTTTAATCTCCTGCTATGAAAGGTGAAGGAATTGGCACATTTATATTTCTTTAAACTCTTACTTTTTCTGTTCATGTCGTTGTAGTCTGTATTCTCTTATACACACATTTAAAAATATTTTCATTATTCAACTTTTCTTTAAATATTTATGTTATATTATGTCTCTTCATTAGAGTCTGACAAATTGTATTCTATTTTTTAATGAACTTATCACTGTTGATTCAGGTATCTACTCATTCAAGACATATTTATTGTGTACATCTTCTCTTTCAAACACTGGTCAAAAAATTGGGGAACAACAGTTAGGAAGGCAGAAAATACTGCCCTCAGGAGCTTACATTTGAGCAGGGGAGTGACTAGCAATGATTAAATAAATAGCAAAAATATCTAACTGTAATGCATTCTATGTAGAATATAAACATGGGAAAATATTAGTCAATTATGGCTCCTATCAATGATTTCTTAAGGAGGTTTGTTTAGGATGAGACAATATGCTAAGAAAACATAATTGATTAGAGACTGTTTTAGTCAGTCATGCAAAATATGAGAAATGAGCTTCAGACAGAGAAAAAACTGGTGCAGTATTTTATTGGTTATATCAATTATTGAGTTAGGAATTTTACATTTTTCTTATAATTGCACATATGCCTATTTTTTTCTTTTTAATTATGTCACTTTTTCCTGTCTCAGTGATAAAATCAACAGTCAGGAGTCACTGATACTGTGGCTTTGAGATGTAAATATGTTTATTAAAAATAAGGTGACCTTATGTATCAGTTTGCTTGATTTGCTGAGCTCTCACTTATCCAAGCATAATTATTACTAGTCCCCTTTTCACTCTCAAACATGTGTATTATGGACAATGAATTACTTGATCATTCTCATTATAGTGGACCTTAATATTCAATAAGAACTCAGCTGAAAACACTGATACATCTCCAAGTACTTTAATTCAGATTTGTCCCTCCATGAAATTTACACCATATAATCAAGATAAGTAGAGAGAAACTAAGTTCCATAGAGATTTCCACTTAAGAAAAGGGATTGTATTCCTGCTTAAACTTTAAGTTGGTGTCTTAGTCCATCTTTGTTGCTAGAACAAAATGTCCCAGACTAGGTAATTTATAAATAATATAATTTTATTTGCTCATAGTTCTGAAGCCTAGAACATCCATGATCAAGGAGCCAGCAGGTTCAGTGTCTGCTTCCACGATGGTACCTTGTTGCTGCATCGAGGGGAGTATCTGAACACTATGTCTTTATGGAGTGAAGTAATGGAGGAGCAAAAAGGAATGAAAGGGTATAAAGGGCCTAGCTAGTTCCTTTCAGTCCTTTCATAAGGTGGCTAATTCCATTCATGAATGCTCTGACCTCATGACTCAATTATCTCCTAAAGACCCCATCTTTTAATGCTATCACATTGGGGTTTAAGTTCCAGTATATGAATTTTGGAGGTATACATATATTCAAAGTTAAGCAGTTGGAAAGTCAAAAGTCATTACTGAACACCTTTTATTATAAGCCTTTCTTTTGATAAATAATGAAAAATTCAGGCATCATACCAATCTCCCTCTCATCTATGCATGAACAGATCATCAATTGTTGGCCAATGAGATGTGAGATAAATTCTTCTGGGACTTTTTTTCGGGTAATAGAAGGGGAAATCATGTGATGATTTGCTTTCATTGTCCTGGTTTCTGTCCTGTTTCTAGCCTATGGAAGTCACCCTAAAACTACAAAGGTCTATAGACAAAGGAAATAAAAACCAATATCCTGAGGATGTTAGAACTTAAGCAAAGTGTTCCTTAGAGTTATTCATTAGATACTTTTCCAAATGTGGAACTCTCTAATTCCAGACTACATTTTACATAAAATGTAAACTACTTTTTTTTGTTAAGCCACTTGTAGTTGGGTGGTCTGTTACTTATCATAAAAATAAAGTAATTTAAAATGCTTTGTGAGAATGAATAGGCTAGAATATATCAGAAGTCTACAGTACTGTTAGGGTTTAAATAGATGTTAATAACCTCACTTAAATAGGTAGAAACCCCAAAAGAATTATGATTCTTTCTATATCTACTTTACATCCAGCACTCTAGGATAAAACTACCTCTTTGTCTCTCTTCTTGTCTTCTTAACTCAGCCCTTACCTATCCAGAGCACAGGCATGCTGACAGTGAGCCACACCTAAGCTATACACTATCAATTTTAGAAATGGATAGAGTGGGAAGAGAAAGTTAATTGGCCAAACTAAGACCCATAAGTAATCAGTAGAGAGTGAAGCAAGGAATACCTGGCTAAAGAAACAAATGTATTATAATTAGGCCAATTATCCTAGATGTAGTTCATCAGATTCTGGTGATAAAGGCTGTTAATGAGCTTTGTCACTGACAGCATTACTTTCTAATCTTAATCCTTTTTAGGGTTATTAGCTTTAATGCTACTTGCACAGAGATAAGTTAATTTATACTAAAATTAAATTGAAAAATAACAAGTAATGATTGCTGCATTTGAGCATTCATTTGTAAACTTTCTCTCTTGCTGACAAAACTTACTGAGGGCAGTGAAATATTTCCAAGACTTTTTGAGCAGGTGGAAGAAATTCAGAAGAAGACATAGTCACTCCTTAAAGGAAACATTTATAAATATCCTTGAGGATCATTTAGTAAAGTGGTTGATGGCTGTTTTATTACCTTTTTGGTGTCAGCACACGATGCTCTGTCTGTGAACAAGAAAATTCTTAAAAAAAAGTCAACTTTTCAAGAAAATTCACAAAACATAGGAATTACTCATAGACATACAGTACTTAGAAATCTGCACAAATATTCATTCGAATCTTGAGTCCTTGCTTCTATTAGCCTTATTCACCCAGAATTCTTAATCTAAGCCTTGGTACACAGAAAATGATGGCACTAACAACCAGGTTCTTCCAAGGATGGTACAGAATCCATGCCAGTCAACATGCCTGGGAAATAAGTTTATTCTTTACACATAGTTGATGACTTAGGATATTAAGGCACACTCTTCTCAAGAACTGCAGTTGAGAAAGTCTGCTAGAGATTAGAAGTATTCTTCTAAACACATTTGTCTTACCCTCTACCTATGAATGTATTGACTTATCCATCAATATTTATTAAGTTACCCCTTTTTATATAGCTAACCATATCCAGGTTTAATAATACTGTGTTTGATATATGTAGCAATATCAGGTGAAATAACTCATTCCATTGGGAATGGTTTTGAATATTTTGCCACTAAATAGTGATATGTGTATGTGTGTGTGTGTGTACATCCTATTTTCTAAAATAGATTAAGAAATTTTATGTAAAGTTCTAATATACATTATTATCTAATAACATTGTTGTACAAATAAATGTTAAAATTTATCAAATTATTTTTGTATCTATTAAGATGATCATCTGACTCTTCTCTTTTACTAGGTGGTGAAATATAGTGGGTCATTTTAACACCTTTATGGAGATGTAATTTATATACAACACATTTTGCATATTTAAAGTATACTGTATGAAAATACTTAATATATGTATACCCCATGGGACAATTACAATCACAATGATGAACATATCTATCACCACCAAAAGTTGTATTGCAGCTCTTGGACATTCCTTCTTCCCACCATAGCAATTGAAGACATAGTGGATGATTTTGACACACATCTCTTAGAAACTCATCGAATAAATGCACAAAAAGAGTCATATATTGAATATATGCAAGATAATTAAATGTAACTGAAATATAAATGACCACTCCTTAAAACTGAAGAATACGTATTTTGTAAGTGCACATAAGATACTTACAAAAATTAACAATATACTGGACCATAAAGCAAGTTTCAAGAAACTTCACTTGATTGAAATTTTGCTAAAATGTTCTCACATGAAATCAAATTAAACAGAGATTGATAACCATTAGGGAAACATAAACACTAAAAAATAGTCAGAAATTTAGCAATACTGGTTCTAAATAATGAATGGATAAAAGATTAACAATTGATATTAAGCAATATTCTAAATATTAAATTCAGTGACAAAAATACTGTATATGAGAAAAGTTTGAAAATGAAGATGTGGTTAGAAAGGCATATAGAGCCTTATATATATTATAAGAGGAGGAAGTTTAAAAATTAATCATCTACAGAAGTTAGAATTAGCATAGCAAATTAAACAGAGGGAAGAAAATAATATATGTTTTCATTAATATAATATAGAACAATACTAGGAAAGACCACTGAAATCAAATGGATATGCTTTAAACGATTGCTAAGTCACAAACCTTTTCCAAGACATATTTTTTTAAAACGTGACTGATATCAGGAAGAAAAATTGAGGCAAAATTATGGATTATTCTGACATTAAAAAATATGAAACAAACACAACTGAAAATTTACAAAAAGTAAATTTTAAAAGCAGATACAAGAAGAAACAAAATATCAACTTATTTTGTAGTTACCTGATTCTACAATTAAGTCATTTGAACACAGAAAATTCTGTGCTTAAATACCTTTAATGGTAAATTTTTCAAGATACATAAAGTCTTCTCGGATGATTCTATGAGAACAGCAGAACTCTGACTCTCAAAACCCGACAATAATACAGAAAAGAGGAGAAATATAGATGAGTTTATCTTATGGACATGGATGCAAAATAATATAATTACTTTGTAGGCACAAAATGAGCATTTGATACAATTGGTCACTTATTGCCAAAATAATGCTGTGAAAAGAAGTGCCTCCAAAATATAGTGATATAAAATAACAGTCACCTGTAAAGCTCATTTTACTATGGATTGGCCTGTGGGTCTAGCTGGATGCTGTTTATCTCAGCTAGGCTTCATCATGCTTCTACAGTTAGGCAGCTCTGCCCCTGGAGGTTGTCTGACTGTTGGCTAGAGCAACCTGGCTCTGCTCTTATATCCCTACTAAAGACTACCCTGGAAATGCTTTTATGATAATAAATGGTTCATGAGATAGTGTGGAACCACACAGTATCTCTTGAGGCCGAGGCTTGGACTGGCACAGCATCACTTGGGTGACTGTCACAGTATTAACTCACTCTATCTTGGGCCAGGTAAGTAATGAAGACAACTCAGATTTTAGAGGAATAGAAAAACTATATTTTTTTGAAGAGATGGACTACAGAGTAACATTGCATAGATTTAGAGATATGACCAAATAGAACCAAAATAGTCAATCTATCACAAAACGCAGACAAAATCCCCACAGGTATTGTATGTGTGTGTATGTGTGTGTGTGTGTGTAAGTTGACAAGCTTATTGAAGTAGTTATGTAGTTGTATATGTAAGTAAATATTAATGGAGCTCTGTGTTTACTGCCATGTGCATTTTACTGAATAAATATTACCGCAATACATACAGAAACACAAATAGGCTAAAGAGGCAATCTTGATGAATTAAGTTGGAAGACTTATTATACTTTATATGAAGACATAATAAATTTAAAGTTAATTAAGACAACATAATGTTTGCCGAAGAATAGACAAACTGCCAAATGAGACACAATAGAGTTTAGTAATAAACTCACACACGAATATGAACGTTTGATTTATTATACAGTTGGCAGGTAGAAGAGTAGGAAAAGGCAGCCTTTTCACCAAATTGTGTTGGATCCTTTGGATATGTACATAGAATAATAATGTAGCATACCTTGGTCATTATACCATATAAAATCATTTCTGGTGAGTTTTTTATCTAAATGAGGATAATAGAACAATAAACTTTCAAAGATGTAGCAAGGAAGAATATATTCATGATCATGAGATAGGAAAAGTTATATTAATCTAGACTCACATATCACTAACTGTGAAGAAAACTGTTTGCAAATTGAACTAAATTGTAGTTATAATTTTCTGTTTACCAATTAAGGAAGTAAAAAGTCAAGCTTTAGATCAGGAGAAGATATTTGCAACATACATAAACATCAATGGAATCATATTTAGCATACTTTTAAAAGCTTGCAAATCAATAAGAAAATATATATGAAAAAACAAAAAGCTTAGCAATACAAATAAAAGAAGATATCCAAACGGCTGGTAAATATATGAAAATGTGCTTCAATATTCTTAGTCTTAAGAAAATCACGAGAATTCTAGGTTGGATTTAGAAGCTCATGGCAGAACAATAAATCTACTACAACTAGGAAGAAAACCTACATGAATTATAAATTTAATTATTTAAAGGCATCATTGAACTACGTAAGCAATCAGAGTCAGAAATTAAAATTTTGGAGAAGAGAGAATTTCTGAGGCAAAATGAACATCTACAACTTAAAAGTTTCCTGGGGTAATCTCCTGTTGTTGGATGCAAATTACAGATCCACCTTATTCAGGCAGAAAACCTCTGCCAGGGGTAAAAGAAAGAAGCAAATGATTGAACAGTTATTAGTGTTAGCTTGACAAATTAGAAATTTGAGGCAACAGAAATCATAGTCAGTTTTTTCCCATGGGATATCGGCTGGGGTTTGCTGCTGCTTGTGAAGCTAGGGATTTAAACTGAAAGCTTCTAAAAGTCAGAGAATAATCTCTGGTCTGTGAGGTTTGGGAAGCAAAGACCTTGGAGTCTTACAAGGCAGAAGTCATCAAACACAATTCTTGTTTTAACCCAAGACATTCCTATATCTTACGTGGTTTGGGAGACAAGGAACCTGCACTGGAAACTAAATGGCAGAGAATTGTCTCCTGCTCTTTGAATTCCCAAGGCTGAGGATCCACAAGGCTCTGTATCAAAATCCCAGGTGGGCTAATCTGAAAATTGGGAAAAGAGAAAATTGAACGTAACTGATGTTTGAAAGAAAGGTCTGACAATATACACAGGCCAGAGATAATCCAGATATTGGCAGTAGCAGATAATGAATTTTAAAAATACATGATTATTATGTTTAAGGAAATAGAGGAAAAGGTAGGTAACATGGATGAATTTAAACAAAGAATTGGAGCTGTATTAAACAATCAAATTGGTATTCCAAAAATGAAAAATACAATATCTAAATTAAGAAATGTATTTTTAAAAATATTAGTCACAGCACAAGGCAGGATTAGGAAAATGGGATGGAGTAGTTCAATAAGAAAATGTGCAAATTCAGGCAGGGAAAAGACTATTATGCAGATGAAAATTTAAGAGACACATGAGCAATTCTAAAGTTCCAATGAAGATCCTAGAATATGTTAATTCACAATTTAACACCTTCCTTATTTACATGTTTTAGATTGTGCACATTTAAAATGTATCTTATTAATTTTTAACACCAAAAGACACTATTCATAAACATTTTCTTATATTTTATCCACATATTTACTATTTATCTTGCTTTACAATGCTTCTTTAATCTCACATGTATATTTGTAGATGCTCTATCAATGAGTCTTTAAATAGCAATGTTCAGTTTTTAAAAATGTTATCATTATACCACCAATGAAAGTTAAATATATTTCCAATATTGCAATTATTTTCTTTCAGTATTTTGACAATATTGTTAAACCTATTGGTGTGGTGTTTTGCTGTTTTTTTTTTTTTTTGTTTTTGTTTTTTTTTTTTTTTTTGATGGAGTCTCGTTCTATTTTGCAATCTCTGCTCACTGCAACCTCCACCTCCCAGGTTCAAGCGACTCTCCTACCTCAGCCTCCCAAGTAGCTGGGACTACCGGCATGTGCCACCATGGCCGGCTAATTTTGTATTTTTAGTAGAGACGGGGTTTCTCCATGTTGGTCAGGCTGGTCTGGAACTCCCGAGCTCAGATGGTCCACCCGTCTCAGCCTCCCAAAGTGCTGGGATTATAGGTGTGAGCCACTGAGCCTGGCCCCATTTCTGTCTTTTCATACTTTTGAGAAGTCAGCTCTGTGTATATATTGTTTGTTTTCTTATAATGTATTTTCCTTTCTGGTTACTTGTAAGATATTTTCTGTTACTTTGGTGTTTTATACTTAAATTACGAAATATTGGTGTATATTTATTTTGTCTTATTTTAGTTGATTTTGTTTTCAACTTTTGGATTTATAAGGTTCTTCAGTCTTTGTGAATCCGATGATTTATTTCTTTTATAAATTTTGGAAATTCTCAGTAATCATTTTTCTAAGTATTAACTCTTCCTATTTGAGGATTTCTACTCAGAAATTCATGTGTCTCTATTTTTGACCCTCTCACCCATAAGTGAGAGGGTGTCACTTAATATGTTTTATATATTTTTCATCTGTTTACATCTGCAGTTTTTCTGCATTATCAAATATATCACTTATTTCTCTCTTTTGCTGTGTCTAACACCATACTGAAATTGTTCATTGATTGTTCAATTACATATATATTATTCATATATGTATATGCTGTATATAAAATTAAAATTACATATATCCACATTATTTTTACAAGATCTATTCAACTCTTTTACAAATATATCTGTTAATTTGGTTACTTATTCCTTCTTTATAAATATTACATAATCTTTAAATGTCATGCTGATACGCTTAAATAGTTTCTCTCTGATTAATTCAGAATATACTGTCTTTGTGTATTTAATTTCATGTTTTTTTCTTCATTAGCTTTCGTCATAGTATTTTTTCTGGTATATTGGATATTTTTTATTTACTCTTTTGTCATTGTTACTATTGTGAAATCACCTTTACTTAAACCTCATCTGTGAAAGATCTTTCAATCCTGGTGTTAAATTATGTTTTCCTTCTGCCTTTAAACTAAATTACCAACTTTGAGAAGGTTTTAACACAGAGACATTTAAATGTGTTCCTAACTTATATAAAATCATAGTTTTGTTTAGAAATTCACAAAGTACTTGTGTACATGTTTGTGCGCATGTGTGCATGCATGTATACATATATACACACACAAAGACACACAGTTCTATATAAACATTTTTATCCTAGTTTACCCTCCACTCAAAGCTAAAGATGAGATACCCAGCTATCTTGTCCATCTCCATCTGTGTTATTTATCCTTCCATTTAGTTATGGTGTTGGCTTTCATAAATGCAGACCTAATATTGGGGTCTCATATTAAACCCACTTGCATTGCATGGATCTCAGGCTTCATCTCCCGTTTACCACAAAAACAGTTATTTCAAAAATCAGCTTTAGAGCATTAGAAAAAATCAGATGCTCCAGGAAATATGACATAATCAGTCCTCAGTACTGTTGTAAATTTGCTTTTTCTTTCCATCTTTATCCTCTAAAAATTATCTTATTTCATACTAGACATTACATTTTATGCAGGACTTTTGATGCATCCTGTATCAAGAGGGTTTCTCTGGTCATTTCGTCCACCATATTACTAGGACTGAAAATCCAGTTTTGTTACTCTAAAAGTCATAGCTGTCATAACCAGAATCTAGCATATAATTTATAAATACAGAAGAAAAACACAACAAATTCTATTTTTTGTTCTACACTCTCCCTTCACACAAACATATACTTTAAATGAGTACTTAATTATACACTGGTAAAGCTGCTAGAGAACTTGGCAGACATTCTACTTTTAGAAGCACTCTGCTTAGATTTATATATCACATTTTGCATAACGAAGACTTCTCTCCCACCTCTTACTAAAGCACAATAATAATAATGATAATAATAAGCTTCTTAAAGGAAGGATGGGGACATATCAGGAAAGTTTAGTGGAGTGAGACAAATAGCAGGTTAAGGCTGTTGCAAGCTAAAAGATGGGGATGAATGTACTTCTGATACAAGTTAAAAGACTTAAAATTTTGCAGCCCAAATTAAATCCTGAGTATATTGTTTGAAAGGCCCATATTCTCTGCATTGTTGAGGGAAAGGCACCAAACCTAAGATATGGCGGACTTGAACAATCTTTTTCCTGGATTGTACTCATGTGGAGTTTCATGTATTGCTATGATCAACTTCTCAATGTTGAAATTAAGATAAAATTTTAGACTGCTATTTGAGAAATTGAGCACATGGGCAATGTTTCTTATTTTTCCTATGGTTTGAAATTAAATTATTAGAAAAGCAAATTTCATACTCTTAGACTGTTTTCTCTTTTTTTGTTTGTTTCTCAGAAGGTTGACATGTTCAAGAAAACCTCATTAGTCCTTTCATCAGCATGTGTGAATCTTATTAATTCTACCTACATGCTTAGTATGAAGCAAGATGCCTCTTCTACAAAATTATCTCTTATGGAAGGCATAGGCAACATGAAGAATATCTCTTTTCTACTGATTGCTGCAAAGTGACTCTGTGTCAACTCTGGATCTAGCTTTTAAGAGGACTGACAACTTTTGTCTTGGTTTCTGTTTCTTGGAGACTTGAGTTACCTGAGTCAGGTCTTGGAGGTCTGAGTCACCTGAGTCACCATGTAAAATGTCCCATTACCTTGCTGCAGAGATACCATAGAAAATCCCTAAAACTTCATTGAAAGAGAGGCAACCACCTGAAGTCAGCCTTGGAGATGACAGCCTTATGGTTGTAGCCATCGTGTACCTTCCAGGAAACCCCAATGGCTAAAGTGTGCTGTGTGACCCCAGTGGGGTTTGCATGGAGCAGAAGAATTGCTCACATAGGCCCTGCCCAAAATCCTGACCCATAAAACCATGTGACCTAATAAAGTTGTTGTTAGGTGGAATGTTTAATAGCATAAATAAATGAAACATCTGTTAAGCTGCACTTATTTCCTCTGTCAATAGTTTAAAAATATAATTATCTTGGATATGGAACTCTTCAGCAACTCGTTTTCCAGAAATGAACTAGGAATTGGAGCTAGATGATTACATTTGGACAAAATCAGCTCTTGAGATGAGCAAAATTAAAGCCAAACAGTAGAAGATGCTACCTTGAATGAAATGATGATGATTAATCACAGGTATCTGGTTTTCAAGCCAATAATCATTACTCGGAAAATCAACCAGCAAAATCAGTGCCCCTAAAATGCAATGCATTTCTGGTGGTTGCAGATAGCAGTGGGTAAAATATATGCTGGCCAAATTAATACCTCAAGGGCTTCCTTTTAATGTCACTATGGTTCTAATAATGTTACCAAGTACAGATTTGCAGTCAAGGAACGTCATTTGAGAAATCATTAATTTGTAAATTGCAATGCACTGCGTAATAATGTTAGTGGGTATTATTCGTTCTTAGTTACCAGGACTGGGGCAAGATGTGGGGACACCTTTCCAAATGGTAGGTTAGAAAAACTGTACCACTTAGGCTATTTTCTCTCAACTCAAAATCCACCCATTTTCTATAGTCATCTCTGTGCTGCTGGAACTGGGAATCTACAAACATTTGTCCTTTTAAACTGACTTGCTGCTACTTTGTGCCCTTAAGGACACCAGGTAATGGAAAACATGATTAGCTTCTTCTTTGTTGGCTTATGGCTCCTGTAAGCAACAAATGAGCAAATAGTTCTTCAACCTGGCCACAGTAATTGGTTCAAATAGCAGTTGGATGCAGTTTCAGCTTCTTTCAGCCCTCCAAAATTTGTCTTATCACAAATACCAGTACAAGTCAGAGCTATCTGCTATCTTTCTTTCTCTCCTATCACAGTGTATTCTTCATTTCCTGTGAGTCCTTTTTACATATTTAATGTTCTGTTTCCCAGACTGTTCTGTTGCATGAAATATCTCTGTAGCTAGTTGTATTAGTTCATTTTCACACTACTATAGATAAATCCCTGAGACTCCATAATTTATGAAGAAAAGAGGTTTAATTGGCCTACAGTTCTGCAGGTTTGACAGGAAGCATGACTGGATGGTCTCAGGAAACTTACAATAATAGCAGAAGGTGAAGGGGAGGCAAGGCATGTCTTATAGGGTGTCAGGAGAGTAGAGTGAGCGAGGAGGAACTGCCACACACTTTTAAACCATCAGATCTCAAGATAACTCACTCATTATCAGGAGAACCACATGGGGGAACTTCCCCCATGAACCAGTCACCTCCCAACAGATCCCTCCCCAGATAGGTGAGTATTAGAGTTTGACATGAGATTTGGGTAAGGACACAAAGCCAAACCATAGCACTAGTTCTTACCAATATAATAGCAGAAGTGTGTAGTTAAGATTTTCTTTACCTTCTTCCTATTTTTCTCCTATCTGATAAATTAGTTATTGAAGTCACATTTTGAATGTAATAAAACCACAGCACGAAAAAGAGGCTGCTCCCAGAATTTCTCTGTGGAGCAGAGTTCCTCACCTTCCTCTGTTGCCCAGTGTTGAATCCTGGTATGTGAAAACATGCGCACACACACGCCCTAGTCTTAATTGTTTATAGCTACTGAGCTTCTGTATTGTTTGTTTTAGCAGCTAGTATGGCTCATTCTTATTAATACTTAAACTAATACATAAATAATGTTAATATATTAGTGTTTATTGATTATAATGATATAATTATATGTTCTTTATAACTGTATTACAATTATGAAAATATTAATTAATTGTGTTAATACATAAATTGATACTAAAATTGGAGAGCCATTACACACATTTTTAAAAATATGAAACATTGGCCCAGTTGTTGAATGGAGGAAGACAACACGTATAAAGTGATAGCTAGCTCTTGATCTTTGTCATTTGCATGCAAAATAATAATAAATCTCTTACTTGCAATAACTTGGAAGACAAATCAAATGGTTATGGGGCAGGGGAAAGGAAGTTGAAAAAATTCATTTTAATATGTCTTGGTTGCCACTGGATCTATTTGGCAACATAGGAGAAGGAAACAAGAATGCTTAGAAGCAGAAATGCAAAGAGAAAGGGAAACCATATATTTGGGACTTACAGGACTTTTTAAAAAAATGACAGCTTCTAGACCCCAAATAACAGGAGATAGCATGATAAATATTGTTTTATTGGCAAAGACAAGATGTAATGTAGTTTGTACTTTTTCCCATCAGTTATTTCAATAAAGTGATTAGATTTGAAATATACCCTATTCAGGCCTCATCTCCTCAAGGTAGCTTAAGGGAGCCAGGAATAGAGGAAATAAAGACTAAGAATTATTTCAGAAAGAACTTTTAGTGTTGTTACTCATACATGAAACTGACTAGAAGTAAATAAATGAGAAACCTAATGAGGTTTTGAGAATAAGTCACCAAAGAACACTAACCTCATCTGAAAATTCTGTCATTTTTTTTATGTCTTTTCTTTTTTCT
Source organism: Piliocolobus tephrosceles (assembly GCF_002776525.5). Taxonomy (NCBI): domain Eukaryota; kingdom Metazoa; phylum Chordata; class Mammalia; order Primates; family Cercopithecidae; genus Piliocolobus; species Piliocolobus tephrosceles. Next base: position 181,246,901 of record NC_045435.1, on the reverse strand, counting down.
TTTGGAGATGGAGTCTCACTCTGTTGTCAAGACTGGAGTGCAATGGCATCATCTTGGCTCACTGCAACTTCCACCTCCTGGGTTCAAGCGATTCTCCTGCCTTAGCCTCCCTAATAGCTGGGACTACAGGCACACAGAGCCATGCCCAGTTAATATTTTGCAGTTTTTAGTAGAGACGGGGTTTCACTGTGTTGCCCAGGCTGGTCTCAAATTCTTGAGCTCAGGCAATACACCCACCTCAGCCTCCCAAAGTGCTAAGATTACAGGTGTGAGCCACCGTGCCCGGCCTTTTTGGCAAGACTTAAAATAGACCTCGGTAAGAAGTGAGCTACAAAAAGCACATAGATCACAAAGAGGACACACACCCCAATGCCAAATTCTCGTATATCTGGGAGAATAATAAATGTGGAAGAACGTTTTAAAGGTTTGCTGCTTTTCATGTAAAAGCATGCGGCTTTTGCTTTTAAGGAAGAACTTATTTAAATGTCAATTAGTTCAAGTTAACTGTATTGTTCGGGTGTATTATCTACTTACTGAATTGTTTGCCCAACTATTATACTAATTACTGAACAAAAATAATTAAATCAATAAGTTTAGTTGTGGATTTTTGTATTTCTCCCTTTGCTTCTGATAATCTTAACTTTATTAAGTCTCTCTTAGATAACGTAATCATTTAAGATTATTATATTTTTCCAGTGAACTGTCTTATTTATTACTATATAATTTCCCACTTTATTTTTGATAATTTTTGTGCTAAACTCTACTTTGTCTCAAATATTTTTGTATTGTTATAGTGTGCATGTCATATCTTTTTCTAATCTTTTTTCTACTTATATACACAGTGTAGAGTTTAATCTCAATTTCTATTTTCTAATGTACTATGAAGCTCTCTGTCTTTCAGTTGCAAGGATTGGACCATTTATACTTGATTAAACTACTGAAACTTTTAACTTTGTGTCTTCCATCTTGATGTTTGATATCTGTTAGCTCCATGCATTTGTTTGTTTCTTTTTCTTTTTCTATCTTTTTTCGTTTCCAAAGGAAGTGCTCAACTTAATTGTTTTTCAAAAATTATTCTGGTAAGGTTTAAGATTTAACCTTACACTTAATTTTGTTAAGGATATTTTCCCATTCAACACATTTCATCCAGCTTTATCTCAAAAGCATGAATGCACTCATCCTGCATATCTATTGATGGGATGAATCTGAAGGAAGAGACCACGGGTACACCATTAGGCATCCTCCTGTCCATTCACAAAAACTGATGTTAACCCTGTGCACTGTCAATGTGAGTGGCTCATTTTATCCACTATACTACCGGGAACTTCATTGTTAAACTCCACACCTAATCAAGTGCTGTTATATAAACTACTACATTTTCTTGATCATCCAGTCTAGTACTTCTGTTAAGAAGAAAATTCAATTTTCTAAGAGTTCAAGTTTTAGGCTGTCATAGTTTAGAATTACTGATAATTTATTCTCCTTTTGTTTCATACACTCCCCAAGGATTAGTTCATCTTTTCTGTTTCACGATTTCAATGACCACACATAAGCTGATTGCTATCGAAAGTATGTATCTTGGTCCCAGATTTTGCTCCTGAGCTTCATTCACATTTTCAAAGGCCTTCTAGACAAACCCACTGGATAGATACAGACACCACAAACACAGCATATTCAAATAAAATCTTATGATCTTTCCTTTGAACCTGCTGCTCAAATACCTTATTCCAATTAATGAATTTATTATTCACCTAGTTTCCTCAGATAACAAGGTCATATGGTTCCTACTTTTCCTTATCTGTATATCCAATTGATATTTAATTACTATTTATGCTACAATTCTGGATAATTCCCTCTCCTTCATGTACTGCTTCCCATTTCCACAAACCACGCCACAGGCAGGCCTTTATTTCTTACCTATGTCACCTCAATTACATCTTAATATGTATCTCAGCTGGTAGAGTCTCCTCTTTACATTTTAACGTCTACCCACCAGAATTAGAATCATCTGGAACTGGACCCGCGGGTGTACCACAAACTTACAGGATCAGTATTCTGCGGGTGTAATCAAGCACTCATTGGTGATTCTGATGCACAGTGTGGGAACTACTACTCTACATTAAAGATTATATCAAACATGGCTTACCACCAATATACATTATCATTAAGGCTAATATTCCTCTCCTCAGTGAAGCTTCAAAGTGAATAATAGTCATAATACTATAAAGAAAATCTGGCATTTGCTCTGAATTTTTATCTTATTTCTATATTTTAGAAGTAAATTCAACTTTATCTTTGGTTCTTTATTATTTTTAACAGACATTTTGGTGAACACTTGCAGCTGAATCAACATCCAAGTGTGTTTTGTTACCAAAGTTGAGAACACATGACCTATACTAGCAGTCAGTAAACGATGGCCCAGGCACTGTTCCATGCACTGACAATATAGAGGTCAATAAGTGAAACAAACCTCTTCAGTCACAGGGCATACATTTGAATGAGGGCAGGGGGTCGCTAGCAATAAACAAGCATACAAGTAAATAATGAGATCACTTCAAAAAGTGATTCATACTGAGTAGATAAAGTGATACAAAGTGACTGCGAAGAGCAACGCCCTTGAGTTAGGTGTAGGAAAAGCCTTTCTGGGGTGATGGCACTGAGCTAAGACCTAAGTGATGGAAAAGAACAAGATGCGCAAAGTTCTTCAAGGAAGAAAGGACCTTGACTTGTCCTAAAACCAGAAAGAAGACTTATGTGGTTGGAGCAAAGTAAATACTGTAAAGAGATGAGGCCCAGGCTAAATGTTGATGAGAGTTCTGATCAATGAAAAACTGTATTATTTCATTTCCACAGTGTCTCATAGAAGAAAATGATATTGATTCAAGGTTGTTTACTATTTTTTGGAGTGTTAATGATTTATGTTGCTTGCAGTGCAAGCATAAATGATTTTTACATCAATGCTGAGAAAATTAAGAACTTATGATTAAAATGAAAAAAAAAAAAAAAGAATCATTTAGATGCCAGGTTGAAATATTGCTCCTAACTCATACTAACCTGCATCAGGCCATTTAAGGTGGCAGAGTTAAGCCAGATCTTAAAATCCCCTAAACCTAGTGACATGAACAAGCATAAGGCAAAACAAAACCAAAAACTCAAAGACTAAGTGATCAAGCAATGAACAGGACTGATAAATTGAACACAGGCAAACATAAATTTTATGATATAAACAAATTTATTTGTATATTTTTTAATAGGGAAAAGTATTGAGCATAGGTGGATGGGGGAGGATTGTTGAGAAGAGAAAGATTCAGCACTGAAAAGTCTCATTAAGAATCAACAACTTGGGAGCTTGCTTTGACAGCCCATATACTAAAATTGGATACATAGAAGATTAGCACAGTCCAAATGCAAAGGTGCCACACAAATTCATGAAGCATTCTATATTTTTTAAATGAGAAAAAAAACTTGAATAGCCATTTCTCCAAAGAGGAAATACAAATGGCCTACAGGCATATGAAAATGTGTTCAATATTACTAATCAATATGAAAATGCAAATCAAAGCCTCAACGAGGCTAACATCTCACCCATTAGAATAGCTACAAGAAAAACAAAACATAAACAAAAAGAATACACAGAAAATAAGAGTTGTTGGTGAACTTGTGGAGAAATTGTAACACTTGTATCCTTTTGATGGAAATACAAAATGGTGCACCCATTCTGGAAAACAGTATGGAGGTTACTCAAAAAATTAATAATAGGTATTATATAATCCAGCAATTCTACTTTTGGACATATAGCCAAAAGCATTGAAAGCAGGATTTTAAAGAGGTATCTGAATACCATGTTCACAGCAGCACTAAAATAGCCAAGGAGTGAAAGCAAACCAAGCATTTTTTATGGATAAGTAAATAAATAAAATGTGGCATATGTGTGCTATGGAATATCATTCAGGAAAAGGAAAAAGGAAATAAATTTTGACACGTGCTACAATATGGATGAACCTTGAGGACATTATGCTAAGTGAAATGGCCCAGTCATAAAAAGGCAAATGCTGTAGGATTCCAGTTATATGAGGTATCTAGAATAGTCAAATTCATAGATACAGAAAGTAAAATGATGGTTGCCAGGGACTGGAAGGAGGGGGAAATGGCGAGTTGTTGTTAAATGAGTATAAAACTTTAGTTTCGTAAGGTGAAAAAATTGGAACATTTTGCAATAAATGTGAATATTTTTTAACAATACTGAACACTGTAAATGGTTAAGATGGTAAATTTTATGTTATGTATTTTTCCACAATCAAAAATAAAGCACTTGTAGAGAGGAAGGAGGCAGTGTCAACAGAACAGAGCAGAGGCTATGACATGGAAGAGCATATTGAAAAGCTAGGGATTTTTGACTTGTTAAGACAGCATAAAATTGTCATGCAGATTTAAAGGATTTCTTGCTCCTCAGGTGAGGTGAAAAGATGAAGAACATAGAAAATCTTGCCCTCTGCAACTATTTGGATTGAAAGACTAATTAAAAAGTATTTTCTCTGACTTTTAAGAAAGTACAAATTCTAAATATTCTTACAAAGATTCTTTTCTTCCCCTTTCAATTTTATTGAGAGATAGCAACTTGAAATTAGCAAAAGGTGACAATACAGCAACTTATGGTTTGACTCTGCTTTATGGTAGATGAGCAAGTTCACTTATGTTGTTTGATACCATATTATCAGTCCCACTTGAAAGATAAGCCTTGAGCGTCCAGAGATTGAAGAAAGGTAAGTGGTAGGAATTACTAGTGGAAGAACTAAGTAATTGTCTATTCCTGTCAGAATCTAAAATCTGAGTAGTAGATATGACAGCACCATAATTTTTTTCTATAACTTTCATTGGAACCAATCTTATCTATGCATCTACTCATTCTCTGGAAATGCAGAGAATAAAAGATGCCAATTCATGAGAAGCAGCTATCTATAAACTCAGTTAAACCATCTCCTTTCTAAACTGCCCACTTAGAGTTCATTCTTTACTGCTTTCCTCGGCATTGCTATCATCAAAGGCTTCATAAATGGCTGTGCTGCAGCAGACAGAGGGCTGCCCTGGATTTACGAGAAGACCTAGATTCATTACCTGGCTAGGCACTTGCCAAGAACATTAGCATGGACAAGACATAATCACTGCAATTGAGATTCCTCATCTGTAAAACGACTCCATGTACCTCCTCAGATTGTTGCAACACTTAAATGAAGTAACATATGTGCTTGCACTCAAACAATAAAACACTAGACTAATGTAGGTTATAATTGTTGTACTAGGTTCCCGTAAATCAGAGAAGAAGGATCTTAACTAAGAGTCACGAATCTCAAAGTACACTGTGTTTAAAAATCCTGAAAATGGAGTTTTTCAATGCAACATTTCTTGAAATAAAACATTCCGAGATTAAAATATGAAGATATTCCTTTAGCAAAAAGTAGGAAATGTGAGAGCTCTCCTGCTCTAGAATATTCAGTGTCCTGGGTGCTAAATTCTTTTTTTCTTTCTTTTTTTTTTTTTAATCAACTTCTATTTTAAATTCTGGGGTACATGTGCAGGATGTGCAGGTTTGTTAAATAGGTAAACGTGCACCTGGGTGTTTGCTGCACAGTTCAACCCATACCTAGGTATTAAGCCTAGCATCCATTAGCTATTCTTCCTGATGATCTTCTTCCTGATGTTCTTCTTCCCCCTACCCCTCCAACAGGCCCCAGTGTGTGTTGTTCCCCACATGTGTCCATGTGTTCTCATTGTTCAGCTCCCACTTATAAGTGACAACATGTTGTTTTTGGTTTTCTGTTCCTGTGTTAGTTTGCTGAGGATAACGGCTTTCAGCTCCATCCATGTCTCTGCAAAGGGCATGATCTCATTCCTTTTTATGGCTGCATAGTATTCCACAGTGAATATGTACCACATTTTCTTTATCCAGTCTATCATTGACGGGCATTTGGGTTGATACCGTGTCTTTGCTATTGTGAATAGTGCTGCAATGAACATATGCATGCATGTATCTTTATAATAGAATGGTTTCTATTCCTTTGGGTAGATAGTAAAGGAATTACCAGGTCAAGTGGTATTTCTACTTGTAAATTTTTGAGAAATCACCACACTGTCTCCACAATGGTTGAACTAACTTACATTCCCATGAACAGTGTAAAAATGTTTGTATTTCTCTGCAGCCTCACCAGTACCTCTTCTTTCTTGACTTTTTAATAACAACCATTCTGACTGGTGTAAGATGTTATCTCATTTTAGTTTTGATTTTAATTTCTCTAATGATCAGTGGTGCTGAGCTTTTTGCCATATGCTTGTTGGTTGCATGTATGTCTTCTTTTGAGAAGTGCCTGTTAGTGTCCTCTGCCTGCTTTTTAATGAGGTTGTTTGTGTTTTTCTTGTACATTAGTTAAGTTCCTTATAGACTCTGGATATTTGACCTTCGTCAGATGGATAGATTGCAAAAATTTTCTTCCATTCTGTAGGTTATCTGTTCACTCTGATGACAGCTTCTTTTCCTGTGTAGAAGCCCTTTAGTTTAATTAGATCCCATTTGTCAATTTTGACTTTTGTTGTAATTGCTATTGGCATTTTCATCATGAAATCTTTCCCCTGCCTATGGTCCTGAATGGTATTAAATTTTCTTCTAGGGCTTTTATAGTTTGGGGTTTTACCTTTAAGTCTCTAATTCATCTTGAATTTTTGTGTAAGATTTACGGAAGTGGTCCAGTTTGAATTTTCTGCATAGGGCTAGCCAGTTCTCCCAAGCACCATTTATTAAATAGAATCTTTTCCCCATTGCTTGTTTTTGTTATGTTTTTCAAAGATCAGATGGTTGTAGGTGTGTGATCTTATTTCTGAGCTCTTTTTTTCTGTTCCATTGGTCTGTGTTTCTGTTTTTGTACCAGTAGCATGCTGTTTTTGTTACTGTACCCTTGTAGTATTGTTTGAAGTTGGAGAGCATGATGCCTCCAGCTTTGTTCTTTTTGCTTAGGATTGTCTTGGCTATACGGGCTCTTTTTTGGTTCCATATGAATTTTAAAATCGTTTTTTTCTAATTCTGTGAAGAATGTCAATGAGAGTTTAATGGGAATAGCATTGAATCTATAAATTACCTTGGGCAGTATGGACATTTTCACGATATTCATTCTTCCTATCCATGAGGATGTAATGTTTTTCCATTTGTCTGTGTCCGCTCTGATTTTCTTGAGCAGTGATTTGTAGTTCTCCTTTAAAAGATCCTTCACTTCCCTTGTTAGCTGTATTCCTAGGTATTTTATTTTCTTTGTATAAATTGTGAACGGGAGTTCATTCATGATTTGGCTCTCTGCATGCCTGTTGTTGGTGTATAGGAATGCTAGCAAGTTTTCCATATTGACTCTTTATCCTGAAACTTTGCTGGAGTTGCTCATCAGCTTAAGAAGCTTTTGGACTGAGATGATGGGATTTTCTAGAAACAAGATCATGTAATCTGCAAACAAACATAATTTAACTTCCTATCTTCCTATTTGATTCCTTTGTTTCTTTTGCCTGATTGCCCTGGCCAGAACTTCCAATACTATGTTGAATAGCCGTGGTGAGAATGGCCATCCTTGTCTTATGCTTGTGTTCAAGGGGAATGCTTTCCAGCTTTTGCCCACTGGGTATGATTTTGACTGTGGGTTTGTCATATATGGCTCTTATTATTTTGAAGTATGTTCCTTCGATCTAGATGTTAAATTCTTATAGAGAAATATTTCTCTCCTTTTATAATCACAAGAATTATAAGTTAAAGTCACAGAATTTCACAGTTGGGTCTATATATATTGAATTGCCTATAACAATTAAATAATAAAAATCCTGATGTTGAAGGATTTGGTATTACTTAATGCTAGAAGGTCAGAGGCCAATTTGGATTCTAATTATTTCTGTAGGTGATTTTGATCAAGCTTTTAAATGTTTAAGCTTCATTTTTTTAATCCATTGAAGTATGGGAAATTTGTTCCTGTTTGAGTTTGAATTCTTCAAAAACTGTGGATGCAGTGGACATGAATTTGGATACAGTTAGTTTAAGAGAGAGTAATTACAGCAAACAAAGAGAAGAATAAAATGAAACAGCACAGGAAGAAAAGGCAATAGAAAGTGCATCCCTGAGGTAGTTTCTGTGGTAGACAACAAAAGCTTAATCTCTCTGAGGATTGTCCAAGGACCCACATAGAATGCATCTTAAAATGATCCTTCTAAGGAAAGGAAAGCTGAAGTATCTATCTACGGATTCCTGTCTCCCACTGGTTGAAAATTGCTCCCAATCTGCATCTGTATGCAGGCTAGGTGACTTTCCAAGACCTCAGAAACAGTCTGGAAGGCAGGAAAACAGAGAGATACCACAGCACGCTTGTGTCAGGAGGGACTGGCGACATGCACTGAAAACAGATGTACCTATTCAATGTGAAGTAGGCACAAAATATGTTAGTTGCCATGAAGATTAAGTAAATTAATATATGGATGTATTTAGAATAACGGTGCTTGGCTCATTACATTAAAAACATAACAACTTGGGCTTTTATTAGACTAAGACCTTTGTTGATGGGCATTACTAGTTTTTAGGAACTTCGCTCTGACTACCTGATACTCTTTTATTTTCTATGACTTCTTTTCTGTATTCTATTGCTGAGTGTATCTTTCTATGCTTTGCATATATATGCCTCTGTGTGAACATGATCACTCTTCTCTTCCCATTAGCATATTTTTATTATCTATGTTGTCTCATTTAAATGGCATCTTGTTTGAAACAGATTAAATGCTTCATTCAATTTCACATAATTATATAGACCTAAAATGATCTTATGTATAGAAAGATGCTTAATAAATATTACACATTTTAACATGTTTTTAAAGTGAATGTCTTTCAGTTGCCCTCATCACAGAGTTTTACCAGTATTTAAAACACATGGCCTTATTACTTCAATGAAAATTCAAATTCACAGCTCCCATTAGCATTGCAGAGAATTTCTGGCCTAGTTTCCCTGGATATTAATGGAAGTTCAGATCTCTTTCAATGAGCTTAATAGGGAAGAATTTTGGTATTCAAATAAACTACTTCCCCTCTCTTAGCCTATGGCCAAAGAGAAAACAGTTACCATTATCAACTGGTCAGATAACTTCAAAGAGACTTAATTGCCAGAAAAGCCATTAAATACTATATAAACAACAAATGCACAGTCATTTTTGGTGCAATTTTCAACATGAAATTTAACTTTTGGACATTCGTGTCTCGGTTTCCTCCTACCTTACTGATAATCTGTTGAATGCACTTCTTCATGCCCTCGTTATCCCACTGGTTTTTAAATTTTGGACATCAAGACTCAGCCTTCTCTCCTGGACTTCAGGTGCATGTAACTAAATATGTTCCTAGTAGCTCCACTTTGATGGTGTAGTAGATTGTAAAAAAAGAAAAAAATAGTTTAAAAAGGTACTAAATCCTTCTGCTTTTTCATCCCCCTTTGCTATGCAGCATTCATTTGATGATCCCACCAGGAGAATTAATCTTTGTGACTTGATTTTACCCGTTGCATACTGTGGAAGGACATTATGGGAGTTGTAAGCCAAAGGTTCAAAAGACCTTGCAGTTTCTACTCTTTATCCCTCTTACTGCTCTGAGACTTCCATGTGAAAAAAGCCTGGGCTAACTTGTAAGTGGGCAAAATCATGTGGAGGAGATGTGATCAATCCATGAGAGGTCTCCTAGGTCAACCTGTCCCCAATTAATCCATCAGTCTGTTCCACTCATGTGAGTGACCCTAGGTGAGGCCAGGTGCGCTACTTAGCTGAGTTCTGCTCAAATTGCTGATACAGAGATTCATGATCAAATAAGCCATTAAGTGGTATTGTGGTTTGTTACATAGTAGTAGATGTTTGATACCAATGTTGAATAAACATCACTAATTTAGCAAATACATCAAGGAACCCTTGTTTTAACCCCCTAAATGTAGTGCTTCACAGTTTCCCCTTTATCAGTAATTGGATATTTCAATCTTTTAATTTCTCAAGCCAGTAACCTTTCAGTCATCCTTTCAAACTTTCTTTTTTCCTCTCCTGTCCAAACCATCAATAAATCCTGTCGACTACTTTTTTTTTTTTTTTTTTTTTTTTTGAGACAGAGTCTTGCTCTGTCACCCAGCCTGGAGTGCAGTGGCTTGATCTTGGCTCACTGCAACCTCTGCCTCCCAGGTTCAAGCAATTCTCCCGCCTCAGCCTCCCAAGTAGCTGGAATTGTAGGCGCATGCCACCACTCTCAGCTAAATTTTTAGTAGAGACAGGGTTTCACCATGTTAGCCAGGATGGTCTTGATCTCATGACCTTGTGATCTGCCTATCTTGGCCTCCCAAAGTGCTAGGATTACAAGTGTGAGCCACTGTGCCCTGCCCAACTCTTTTTTAATGTAAAAAGCTGAACCACTTCTCACTCTTCTCCATTGCTTGTATTCTGGTTTGAGGCATTATCATCTTTCACTTGGATTATTGCAATTAAATCCCATGTTGTTTTCCTGCTTCTGCCTTGATCCCTTGCAGTCTATTTTCCTCATAGCAATAAAAATGACCTTTTAAATCATAAATTATGCCATGTTATTTCTCTGATTAAAAAAATCATTCAGTGAAACAGTTTTGTGGTTCTTCTTAAACACACAATTACTATATGACCCAGCAACTTAACTTCTACATATATATCTAAAGTAATTGAAAATAGATATTTAAACAAAAACTATGGATGAATGTTCATGGTAGAAACATTTGCAATAATTATTTCTCAAGAAATAAGTCAAAAACAAGAAAAGGTATGATATCTGCAGTCTAAACAATAGTCGGAGCGCTCTTACTTTGGTATATACCTGGAAAAATGCTGAAAATTGCTTCTGATGGGAATGAAGAATCCCATATAAAGTATAAGCAATTATAATCCAAACCTACCTCAGGTTGTAGACTTGTATTAATCATTTCATATGCAACCTTCGTCTATGTTTTTCTTCCTCTATCTTTTGCCTACTATGCTGATAAAGACACTATGTAAATTTCCCAAGATATTTATACGTTTCTTTGGACAAAATCTGCTGCTTCCATACTTTGGTATGTATGTAAAAGGTAAGTCCATAAGTCATTTGTAGACAGGTAATCACCTAGCTCCAAACTCAGGGAAAATGATGGTGCACGTACTGACAAGACATGGGATTTATAAGAAATGGACACTAGTATTTTCAAGAATCCTCCTTCTATCTAGAAACTTCCCTCTACCTTTATGACAATTTCATTTGTTTTACTAAATATCTAGAATATCAAGCTCTAATTTAAAATAACTATTGTCATTTACATGTGTCCAGCTTCTCCTTGAATTTTTAAAATGTCTAGATTAAACAAAATATTTCAATTCTTGAAGTAGCTCTTGTATATGGTGGAGCTTATATAACATTCTGTATATCAACAGAGCTTTGCTTTAATCCCAGGCCTGAAGCTGATCTGAATGCTGACCAACACACCACCTATGAGCATTTTATACAGAAAGAAGAACAGCTAATGTACCTATTGATTTGCAACCACTTATTTTATATATGCATGTGCAGGTCAATTCTTCATTGAAAAGTACACACTGCACTTAATTTGACAATTTTTCTCCTGCTTTTAAATTACTTCAAAAGAAAGAGAAAATAAATCTTTATCAAGCTCTTAAATATCTGTGCTGTATGTACAACAGGCAGATTTTTTTTTAAGGAGTTAGCTAATTATTGGCTCCTTGAATATATGAAAAACAACAAATAAATTGTTGGAACAAAGAAGCAAAAATACTTTGTCACATAACAATAAGCATCCAATAAATATTTAAATGAATAAAAAATGTAAAGCTGACTTTTGCCATAACAACCAGGCATTCAGAGAACATTTGATGAGTGAATAAATGCAAGAATTAATGGAGTATTAAGTTGGTATATTTCTTTTGATCTGAGATAGTTCTCCTGAATTCCTTATTTTCATGCATAATAACTTTCTCTGTGACAAAACTTACACTTAGAAGCCAGTAACAGGTATCTCATATCCATCCGTTCACTAATTTAGCCATTCATTTATTCAATTATGTATTTGTTCAACTAATTTAATTGTTGAAAAAAGATGTACTGAGCACTGATGGTCTCAAACATTATTTTGAGTGCTGGGAATCAAGGAGCATGAAACTAACAATGGTGGTACAGCATGTCAGCTAATTAAATGAGGGAAAGTATAAACTGTATGAAATCTCACAGCAGGGACATTTAATCCTCACTTGGGGAATCAGGTCAGCCTGTCAGCATCAAGAAACATTTTTAACTTCCATTTGCAAAGTGAGTAGGAGTTAGACAGGTGAGGAAAAGTGTTGGATGGGAAAGGATGTTTCAGACAGAAGAACAGAAAGAATATCTTGTATTTTGTCACATTGGAGTATTAAAAGGAATTCACTGTGGATATAGCACAACACTCCATGAAGGCTCAGTGTTTAAACTGGATCTCTGTGGCAGCAAACCAGGGGCTTTACAAACCTTCTTAAATCTGGTCTTTATATAGAAGTGTTGGCATCCTGGAAAGAAGAGCATCAATGACTTGCAGTTACCATTTAAGTCTGTTTGTTATTATTTCTCTTATGGAATATTTGATTTCTTAAGTGCTAGGCCCTCTCTGCCTGCATAAGACTTCCTAAACAGGTTGGTCCCCATTAGTTTCCCTGATCTTCTATGTGGGCCAAATGTAACCTGCTTGAAAATCCAGAATCTTCCTGTATCTATCTGGAAACCTAATTCATTACAAAATATTCAGGCTTCTTTGAGATGAGTGAGGTTTGCAGCTTGTAGAGGTTTCAAAAGAAAGTGTACGAGGTAAGAGCCATTTTTCAGTCAATATACTCTCAAGGGAAGGGGTGAAGTATCTATGAGAATTTTCTAGTTAAAAGGTAGAATCTTCAAGGGCATAGAAAAGTATTTGAGAATTGGCGGCAGCATTAAGGACTTTGGCTGGGGCAGGACATTTAGAGTGGTTTGAGTTGATTGTGCAGTGGGGGATGAAATGCTTGGGAATTTATACCTTGGGCAGTGAATGATAGACATAAGGATGGACATTTTGTGGTGGATGAGAGTCAAATATCCCTTGAAGGAGGGCAATTCACAGTCTGAGACTTCACTCGCTCATGCTGTAAGAGCTGACTGGAAAAACCCAAAAGCGTCTTCACCCAGAAGAAGTAGTTTATAATTGCATCTTGAAAAGAAGCCATGTGAAAAAGGTGCTATCTTCACCTTTTTCATGGTGATACGTGGGCTTGCCAGTGACTACACTGTGTAGTCCAAAATTTCCTTAGCATGGTTTAAAAATGTCTTCAGAAACCCTTCCCAACTTAGCTCATTTCAGTTTTTATCTACAAACTATGGTCTATTAAGATAAAACTTTTGCCTGTATTCACAGCAGCAATCAATTTCCCTGCCCTAGACTATTGCACTGGTGGGTTCATCATTCTGATTTCTTTTTTGTAGACTACTTTAAACTCTACCTTCTGTAGGAAACTTTCCCAGTCTACTCTGTGCTTCCACAGAACTTTTGTGTGACATATTGCTTATGGTTGCATTGTCATCCATATACCTGTTTGTTTCCAACAACTAGTGGTTTCAATTTTAGTTTTCCTGTTTTATCTACAAAGTCCACTTATACAACATAGTTCCAATATAGTCCCAATAATAGTCAGTGTTATAAGCTATTTCTTATCCTATCTCAATAACTCAATTTTTTCTACATGCAGGAAACTATATTAGAAACCATGGTAATAAAACTTACATTATTGAAAGAAAAACCTTGAATTTGCTTTGCTTTATATAATAGGAAAGTTATTAGTAAGCTTTAGTGTTTTGACAAATATCAAGAAAGTCTTGTGATCTGCCTCATAACGTAGGTTCACTGGTTAGAGGCTGAGGATTCCCAGAGTCAGTGCCTTTTTGCTTTGTGTTTGCATGGCTGGAAACAGTACCTGGCACATTGTAAGCGCTTAGGACATGCTTGCAGAGTGATTTTCTGAATGAATGCATGAATTGACTACTTGGTTAATTAACTTAATATTTTTATTTAATGGTATGATCGGAAAAACATTGATCTTCTAGGGAACCTAGTGACATCCAAGTCTCCATCAACAAGTGTTCTGAATAATAAGACATTTGGTCTAAATCCCCACAAACTTGAATTAGGAATCTAAAATCCCTCAGGAGGCTGAGGCAGGAAGGTCGCCTGATGCCAGAAGTTCAAGAGCAGCCTGGCTAACAGTGAGAACCCATCTCTAAAATTTTTTTTCAAAACTAACCAGGCATGGTGGTCCATGCCTGTAGTCTCAGTTACTTGGCAGGCTGAAGCAAGAGGATCAGTTGAGTCCAAGAGTTTGATGCTACAATGAACCATGATTGCACCACTGCACTCCAGCCTGGGCAACAGAATGAGACCGAGCCATCTCAAACATACATACATACATAAATCTGAAATCACAGGTTGCTGAGATGAGATACATGTGTATTAGAGTGTGTATATAAATCTGCCATGCAGGTATAAAAAACAGAAGTTCCTCTATTTCTTTTGCTACATTTGATAGTTGTATAGCACACAACTGCAGCTGTCCTGCCCTGGGAGTTCCAGGCAGCATCTATTTGTATGGAACTGCTGCAAATACCTTGAGTCCAGGGCAGGTCATCAAAGGCCATCCTGAGAACTGTGACTACTAGACCACTATGACAAAGGTATTTCAGGAGAAGAATATGTCTTCACTAATAGCAATCCCTTTGGGCTGTTCCAGTTAGATCACAGACTCTGACAAAAACCCATTTCACTTCCTTTTAAGGGAGGACATTGTCAGGGAGTGAATGGAGCTCCTTAAGTCTTTATTATGATCTTTAAGTTGGTCTTGGTGTCAAGCAGTGAGTGGGGCAAGAACATGGGTTTGGGAGCCTATTACCTGAGTTTGTTGTTCAGCGTCACCACCTCCATGATGGGTGACACTGGAAATGCTACTTAGAGTTTATGTTGTTCTTCTTATTTGTGATGCCTAGATAACAATGCCTGCCCCGAAGGACTGATACGAATGGCTGTGATAATGGGCGTGGTGTATCTGCTATGGCAAGTATTTAGCGCAATAGAGCTCTCATTAGCACAGAGGAAGTGTTTTGGTGAAATATAATAGAAAAAAATATATAATACATCCACTTTAAAAAGTTGTGACTTTTCCTCAACAACAGAGGCTTAAAACATTTGAACTGGAGGGTAAATAATGGTAGCATATGCACCCATCTCACAAGTGAAATACAAGAGATTTCAAAAGGCTTACCATGTCACTGTCTCAGAGTGAGTGCAGTCACATCTTAGCTTTCCCATATAACAGCAAGTTTCGTCGTATACATGAGTTATTCCTTTGAAATGTTAAATCATTACCGCTTGTTCTCATCTTTTCCTCCATTTTAAATTTTACAATTCTCATTTTTCTGTTAATCAGCATTTATTTGCACCGATCCAATCAAAAGTTGTTACCTGTTGCTCCTTTTCCTAGTCTTGCTACTTTATAATTTGGGTATTTCCTCTAAATTTCCTTGAAAAAGCCTAGAGCCCAGAGGTAAACTAAAATGCTCATGATTGTCTAACTTGTAAATGTCATTTTCTTACTCATTTTTAGAATTTCTTATGTGTAATTCTGCTTTTTCTTTCTCACAGCATAGCTATGACTCCGTAGTTCTTAGGATACAATGTTTCTCGTGCTGCTTATTGATTAGATGAAGAAAAACATCAAGTAGTCTTTCTAGCATTGAGAGAATTTAAGATAAGAGCAAGGAAAAAATAGTATATCCTTTCATTATTGCTGCTGTCACGCTGTTGTTGTTTTATATAATTTCAACTTTTATTTTAGATTCAGGGTTACATGTGCAGGTTTGTTATGTGGGTATATTGTGTGATGCGAGGTTTGGGGTATGACTGATCCCATCACTCGGATAGTGAGCATATTTGTCAATAGCTAATTTATAAGTCCTTGTCCCCATCCCTCCCTCTCCCCTCTTGCAGTCCCCAGTGTCTAATATTGCCATCTTTATATACATGAGTAGCCAGTGTTCAGCTCCCACTTATAAATGAGAACATGTGGTATTTGGTTTTCTGTTTCTGCATTAACTCACTTGTAATGGCTTCCAACTGCATCTATGTTGCTGCAAAGGACATTTCTTTCTTTTTTATGGTTTTGTAGTATTCCATGATGTATATATATCACATTTTCTTTACACAACCCACCATTGATGGGCATCTAGGTTATCTCCATGTCTTTGCTATTGTTAATAGTGCTGTGATGAACGTATGACTGCATGTGTCTTTTGGTTGAACAATTTATTTTCTCTTGGATATATACCCAGTAACAAGATCGATGAGTCAAATGGTAGTTCTGTTTTAAGTTCTTTGAGAAATCTCCAAACTGCTTTCCACAGTGGCTGAATTAATTTACATTCCCACCAATAGCATACAAGCATTTCCGTTTTGCTGCAGCCTTGCTGACAATTTTTTTGTTGTTGTTGTTTGTTTGTTTGTTTGCTTTACTTTTTAGTAGTAGCCATTCTGACGGGTGAGAGATAGTATTTCATTGTGGTTTCGATTTGCATTTCTCTAATACTTAGTAATCTTGAGCATTTTTTTCATAGGTTTGCTGTCCATTTGTGTTATTTTGAAAGGGTCTGTTCATACTCTTTTCCCACTTCTTAATGGAGTTATTTGGCTTTCACTTGTTGAATCATTTAAGTGCCTTAGAGATTCTGAGTATTAGATTCTTTTTGGATGCATAGTTTGTGAATATTTTCTCGCCATGTGTAGGTTGCCTGTTTACTCTCTTGTTAGTTTATTTTGCTGTACCAAAACTCCTTAGTTTAATTACATCCTCCTTGTCAAGTGTTCATTTCATTGCAATTGCTTTTGAGGACTTAGTCGTACATTTTTTTCTCAAAGACAGTGTCCAGAATAGTGTTTCCTAGGTTTTCTTCTAGGATTTTTATAGTGTGATCTCAAACTATATTACATTTAAATTTTTAATTCATCTTGAGTTAATTTTTATATATAGTAAAATGTAAGGTTCTAGTTTCATTCTTCTGCATATGTCTAGCCAGCTATTGAATAGGGAGTCCTTTCCCTATTGCTTATTTTTGTTGATTTTGTCAAAGATCAAATAGCCCTAGGTATGCAGACTTATTTCTGGGTTCTCTATTTTGTTTCACTGGCTTTTTCTTGAGATGGAGTCTTACTGTGTCACCCAGCTTGGGGTGCAGTGACATGATCTTGGCTCACTGTAATCTCCTCTTCCTGGGTTCAAGTGATTGTCCTGCTTCAGCCTCCCGAGTAGCTGGGACTAGCCTCTGAGTAGCTAGTAGTGTGGGTCACCGTGCCCAGCTGGTCTTGGGCTCTGACCTCAAGTGATCCACCAACCTCAGCCCCCCAAATTGCTAGGATTACAGACATGAGCCACTGCAGCTGGCTAGCCTATCTCTTTTTATACCAGCACTATGCTCTTTTGGTTACTGCAGACTTATAGTATAGTTTGAAAACTGGTAGCGTGATGCCTCCAGCTTTGTTCATTTTACTTAGAATTTCCTTGGTTATTTGGACTCTTTTTTGTTCCATATGAGTTTAGAATAGTTTCTTCTAATTCTGTGAAATATGACGTTGGTAGTTTGACAGGAATAGCATTAAATTTATAGATGGCTTTGGGCAGTATGGCCATTTAAACAATATTGATTCTTCCAATCCATAAGTGTGGAATGTTTTTCCACTTGTTTGTGCCATCTAATATTTTTTCAGCAGTGTTCTGTAGTTCTCCCTGCAGAGACCTTCCAACTCATTGGTTAGAGGTATTCCTAGGTATTGTGTGTGTGTGTGTGTGTGTGTGTGTGTGTGCCTATTGTAAATGAGACTGCATTCTTTATTCGGCTCTCAGCTTGAATGCTATTGGTGTATATAAATGCTACTGATCTTTTGCTTCGATTTTGTATTCTGAAATTTTGGTGAAGTTGTTTATCAGTTCAAGGAATTTTTTGGCAAAGCCTTTAGGGTTTTCTAGGTGTAGAATCATATTATCATGGAAGAGATTGTTTGACATTGTTGAACTTCTATCTTATTTAAACTGCAAGATTCATAGTTTTGCTTTTATTCTTTTTGTCTCTTTGTTGTTTTTTTAAGTTTTCCTGGCTTTAAGTGAATAATAACCACTTAAAAATATTTCAAACAATTCATTGAATGTTTTACTAGTCACAAACAATAAAGCCTTTACACAAAACAGAATTAGTACTGGCCCATACTGAGGCCATTGATCATTTATATAATTTGCTTTATTTTTATCACTCATGATGATCTTTAACCTGATTCCAAGACCATGATTAAATGCCCCATTTTAATTCACTCTGATTAATTTTGTATGCACAACTGGGTGACTCACCAAGTCAGAAATGATCCTGATGTCCAAGTATTTGACTTAGATATTTTCTTTTCAATATCTTTCGTGGATTTGTGTAAAAAAAACTGTACATTCATTGAGCCTGTTTTATTCTCGTTTAAACCACTCTGCCTATTTCTCATGCTTAATATTTTCCAGGAGTATCAAATGCTACACTTTGCTGATGTTCACCTTCTTGAGCAGAAGTTTCCAATACTTTTCAAGAGCCTGTTATTTCCATATTTCTCAATATGCTAACATTCTTTCGTTTTCTAAGAATAAATATGCGTGGATCAGTAAACATGCTGCCTAATCCCCTAAATAACTCAGGGTGATGTGAGTCTTGTAATGACTGCCAAGTAAGGAATTCCCTTATCTTCATGTTGGCTAGAGCAATATTTGCAACATCTTCATTACTCCCTAATTGTCTATATTTCTTTGCTTCATTTCTCTTGTTAAAGGCAGATTTAAAAAATGAGTTCAATAACTCAAGCGTTTTAGAGTCATCATTAATTTCATGCCCTTCCTCATTCATTAGTGGACCTATTTTCTTGTGGCTTTCTTTTCCCTCTGGGTCTCTCTCTCTCTCTCTCTTTTTTTCTTTAATCTTCTCATTTACTTTAACCCTTTAATCATGCTCTAGCATGACCGTTGTCATGTCTCCCATGGTAACAAGAATAAAATCTCAACTGATAGTGTATTTGTTTTCTCACTATTCTTAGAATAAATGTTCTTATATTTTTCTTCTAAAAAATTATTTTAGAGCAGTCTGCATTATTGCAAGCTGGATTTTAAGTTTTCTTATTCACAGGAAATGTATAGCTAACTTTTTAAAAGAATTATGAAAATGCTCTAAATGTCATCTATGGGAAAGCAGCATTAATATCTTTAAACTGAAATTTTAAAAGGACTCCCCAGATGCTTAAAAACACCTACTATTTGGGTAGTTGTTTTGCTTCATCACACATTAAACTTCTGCAACTAAGCCCACTGCCCCTGCTGCTGCCCCAGTTCAGACTTAGCACATATTATCAGTACATGTTTCTTCAGAATTCAATAAATGCCATGACACCATTTCTTACTCCTCTGTTATATGTGTTGTTTCCTAAACAATAATTTTTATAATCAATGAATAGTTTTTATAAATATAAATATAAATAAATAGTTTTTATATTATATGTCGAATGCTGTTTCATTGACTTTCTTTTTTAAAATTTAAAATAATCCACTGACAGGATAAGCTAACTGTTTAGAGTTAAGCAGACAAAAAGACAATTTTTGTTTTACCTCACTTTACGGTTAGCTTTGTGAACTACCCAATAGTATAATACCTCCAACACACACACTTGTACACCCACCGGCAGGCACAGTTCTTTGAAGATGTTCATGACCTTCAGAATGTCATCTAGGGGCAATCTTGTTCAACTTAATTCAGTTTAACATTTTCAAAGTTTTGGAGTTATGCCAGTCTCTCTGTGTGTAACTTCTTGTAGAAATATTGTTTCCTAAAACAAACTATTGGAAAAGATGTTTTAGATTCTAGTTGTAAAATATGTACGACTGACTCATACAGTTATCCATACAATGATTAAAGTCTCATTGAAATAGATTTCTACAGCAAAGACTTGAAAATGCAAAGCTGATATAGAAATCCCTTTCCTATTTCAGCTCCCCAATTGTCCAATTGTTCCTTCTGGAATTGAATAGGAAGTTAGAGATGACAGGCTGGGTGAGTATGGAGGTTTGAGAAATTTTTCCTCATCTAGAAAATGAGGAAGATGTACAAAATTATTTGTAAGATCTTTTGGAGCTTTAAATTTGATGTTCCAGTGACCTAACTCTGTGACCGACAGATTAATAAGAAAGGAAAAATCACATTTTCTATATATTTCGTCTTTTAATTATTATTTCAGCATTCAACTACCTAAAAAAAAAATAATAATAAGTTAAAGGAGATAGCATAAGCAAAATGAAATAGCAACCATAACAAGAGAAGAAACAGTAATATTTATTGAATACCTGCTAGGTACAGCACATTTTTCTAAATACAACACATGATTATCTCAGTTAAGCTTTACCACACATCCTTCATTTCGGCTGAATGCTAATAATTCCCATATTACAGGTTAACCTCCATCACGAAAAGCCTATGTAAACTGTTCAATATTTTACACACAGAAATGGGACAGTTGGATGCAAACCTAGGTCTGGCTAATTTCAGTTCCATTTCTCTTTCATTTCATTATTCTCGTATTAGCATAAAAACAACTAATTTTGACTTGAAGGAAGGGAAGAAAATGAAAGAAAATGATTTTTTTTTTTTAAATAAAAGATACTAAAGAGAATCCACATGTAGACATCCACTACTGACCTCTCAAGTAGACAATGTGGAATATTAAAAACATTTAATTTAGGATATATTAGCAGAAACTCAAAATCACCAATAGAAATATTGAGCTGAACACCTGACATATTCAAACAATCAGAATATAAGAGCATATTTTAATTTCTTACTCCTTATTTTATAAACAAAAATAAATAGACGTTTTAAAATAGGTTTTTAGCTGGGCGCAATGGCTCACGCCTGTAATCCCAGCACTTTGGGAGGCCGAGGCGGGTGGATCATGAGGTCAGGAGATCGAAACCATCCTGGCTAACACGGTGAAACCCCGTCTCTACTAAAAATACAAAAAATTAGCCGGGCGTGGTGGCGGGCGCCTGTAGTCCCAGCTACTCAGAGGCTGAGGCGGGAGAATGGCATGAACCCAGGAGGCGGAACTTGCAGTGAGCCGAGATCGCACCACTGCACTCTAGCCTGGGCGACACAGCAAGACTCCGTCTCAAAAAATAAAAATAAAAATAAAATAAAATAAATAGGTTTTTAGACTTTTCTACTAGACATTTGGTATCATGAAGAAACTGTTGCTGCTATCTTACAATAATGTGACCATACTGAACTATTTAAAACCTATCTCCAAAAAAAAAAAAAAAAAAAAAAAGTGAAGGTAAAGCTTTCACCTTTAATTGTTTGACATTTGTGGAATAAGTCAACAAAGTTGTAATGAACCACCCTGACTGTATCATATAATACATGGAGGCATCATTAGTTTATTATAACAAGGGATGGGTAGGCAGGCTTTTCCTGAACCGATAAGGTGAAGTCTAATTAGTCATATACCTGTTTTATTTTCCTCAGTAATGAGCATATGCCAAGGAACTTATTGCAAAAAGGTAGATATTTTAGAAACCAAAAATAAATACATCAAATGCAAAATACAGTTGTTTCAAAATTTCTTCTCTAGGCCACACATTGATTTTCACACCAGAGAGCATAATTAGAAGAGTCCTTAATTCTATATCTTTTCTAATTTTTGAGGTCTAAAAAACTCTCAACCTATATTGCCTTGTACGTGCCTATTTCTTTTCAGTCATGAATATTCATTAATGTAATATGAGCTGCTATTAATTTCTGCTAATATCCAGCAAATGCTGTGTATGCAATAGGAACTTACTAAGTATCCAATAATTGGATTTCTCACGAGTTGGTAGGTGGGAAAGTAGGCAGTAGATATCGCTAGGTTTCAAATTCTCTACATTCTTATACGTGTCTAATATTCTGCCTCTACAAATAAGGAGATACATTATTAAATTCTTCTTTGCCAGCTCTTTTCTTAGGATGAGTCTAATTCCTTCACCTCTTTCTGACAGGATCTAATTTCTATTCTTTTCAACAGTTCCGCTGACCTCTGTACATTCTCTCCCTGTGCTGCAGTTTCACTTGGCTGCTGGTCTCCCAATCTCCATACATTAAAGATGCATTTATACTTTTTTTTTTTTTTTTTTTTTTTTTTTTTTTTTTTTTTTTTTTTTTTTACAGTGCTCTGAACATAATTACAAAAGCTTTGAATTGAGAATCAAAAAGGAGCGGTTTGATCACATAAAAGCTAATTTCTAAAAACCACCACACACAGAGGTTCAAAGTCAAAAGGAGGACAAATTTAAAACTCTTCAGGTACAGTCAGGAAAAAAAAAAATATTTTCTAAGCAGACCCAAAGACAAGTTTACCATGAGCTGCAATTCAAACTCTAGTCTCACCTACCTATTGTTTTCTAAGCCCATTGAACTCCTATTATTTGGTCTGCTGAGTTTTTTATTAAAAGTAACTAATGTGCCACTTCTATTCAATAACCATCTCTTTTGGTTTCTTTTTGCAATTCAATTTTATGATCAAACATTTAATAGTGAAAAAATTTAAAAAGTAATATGTGACAATATTTGGGGAAATTTTTAAAAAAAGGTATTTAGCATCAAAAAGGAAACAGAAAGTGCCTTCATTGTTATTCACAAGAATTGTTAATGTAATTCCTGTGATAATCTTGCCTTTGGAGTACAGATTCAATAATAACAGCAGGGCAGATAACAGTATTCTGTGTTTGCTTCCTTATGTATAGCTTGATTTCCTTTTGAACTCCAAACAGCAAACTTTTGTACTTTCATTACAGAGAAAACAAACTTTCTGTATGAAACTCTCTCTCTCACTTCTTCACCTGAAGACTCATACCAGTCCTTCAATGCTACTTCTGCTATCACTTTTCTTAGAAACTTCTCCCTCACCTTTGGCCAAGGTCAGAGGTACTGCTTCTGTGTCCAACATAGTCCCATTACCAAAACAAGTCAAATAACATTAGCTTCAATTCTTTCCTTGTCTGTTTCTCCACAGTACTCTGTGACTCAGTATATATACCACAAGTGCATATACCACATCTTTGTACATATACCACATCTTTGTCTCTACATATACATATATGTACGTATACCACATCTCTCAAGTACATATACCACATATTTTGTCCTATCCCCTTAACTCCAGTCTTGCACATAGTAGAAACCAAATAGCTAATTTTTGAGGGAAGGTTATATCCCCAAATTAGACACTGAAAAATATGACACTGGTAACCGATTTGTTGTACATCTATTCCAATGCAATTGTAAAAATTAAAAAGAAGAAGAATAATAAAGGATAGTATTCGGGAGACACTTTGAAGAAATAAATGTCTAGATTCAAAAATTAAATAAAAAGTACTGTCACTGTTACTCTTAATCTCAAGCACTGGAAGGATGCCATAGAGGGATATCTAAATGACGGTTTGATAAGGCAAGCTTCTCCCTCCTTGAATTCCTCTATCCATGTTTGCAGGTGAGTGGAAGCCTAAAGGCCACCTGAAGTAGCTGCGATGTCTTCCAGCCTTTCCTTTGAGCAACAAATACATATCAAATGCACAAGTGTTAGGAACTGTGCTAAATGCTATAGTCATACACCAGTGCATACCTAGAGTTTTCAGTTGCATGGGAGAGGTAGAATGTGGCACAAAAAATTTTAGTGATAACTCAGGACAAACTTTGTAGAACATACAGAAAAGGTATAAAGAAAGATTCAATTTCAATAAGGCCAAAGAGGGAGCTTAAGAAGTTACTTGTAGAGGGAAAATGAATTGAGTTCTGAAATAAGGTCAGTAACAGAAATATGGAAAACCAAATTCTTAACAATGCAGCAGAGGTGTGAGCATATTTAAAACCACTTTGTTGTATAGAGAAATTTGAGAGAGAAAGTCTAAAAGGATTCTGTTCTCCCAAAAGACCAGATGAGCACAGAATTGACAGCAAGGTTCTTCCTCGTTCTCTCTTTTGTCTTATATTGTGGTGAAGAACTTAGTGCCAATGTTTATCTAAATATGGATATAACATTGAATTGTGTGGTGGGTAGAATTTTTTAAGTAGCTCCCCCCAAAATATTCTAACTAATCCACAAAAACTATAGATATGATACAGTATCGTTCCTTTGAGTATATTGCAATTATGTGATAATAGGTAGCAAAGTTAAACTTCATATAAGATTATCTGGGTAGGATTGATTTAATTATATCAACTATTAAAGTACAGAGCTTTCTCTGGCTGAAGGCAGAAAATGTCACAGCGATTTAACATGTGAGAAGGACTTTACACTTGCTGGTCTGAAGAGAGAGGGGCCATGTGAGAAAGAATATGACTTGCCTAAGGAGTGGAGTGACTCCTCCAGTTGTTAGCCAGCAAATTATACCTGATATAAATGATGAATTGATGGGTGCTGACGAGTTGATGGGTGCAGCACACCAACATGGCACATGTATACATATGTAACCTGCACGTTATGCACATGTACCCTAGAACTTAAAGTATAATAAAAAATAAAATAAAAAATAAAAAAAAAAAAAAGAAAGAAAACAAGGACGTCAGTCCTACAACCACAGTAAATTGAACTCAGTCAAGAACCTGGATGTTTATGGAAGTAAAGTCTTTACTAGAGCATTCATATAAAAGCCCAGACTAGTTGAAATCTTGCTATGGGCCCTGTGAAACCCTAAGCAGAAAGCCCAGCCCAGTCTGTCTGGGTTCTGATCCAGAGAATTGTTGGCTACTAAATGGGTATTGTTTTTAATCCACTAAGTGTTTAGTAATTTGTTATGAAGTGACAGCAAACTAGTACTATTTCTGGCTATCTTACGTTTGTTCTAATGAGAATTTGAGAACATACTAAGTGTTCAAAAATGTTGTTGATATTAATGAGAGAGTTGAAGGAATGTAGATACTACTAGCTGCCAATCCAGCATCTAATTCTTCTTTCTTAGAAGAATAATTGTGCATTTGTTTAGCTTGGCTGTGTAGCCATACAAAAGACTACATTACTCTGTCCCTCTTACAGCTGAATGACAGTGTGACCAAGTTTTCACCAATTATATCGAAACAGTGTTGTTTGAATTTTGAGAGTCTTCCTAAAAGTGAAAGAGATGCACATTTTTTGTCCTTTTCTCCTTCCTGCTGCATGACTGCATAGCTTTCTGTAACGTGATATGATGGCTAAAGCTCTGGGAGCCATTCTGAACCATAAGGTAATATTGTTATCTATTGATAAATTATAAAACACCCCCAAATTTAGTAGTTTAAAAAACAAAAATTTAATTACACCTCCCAATTATGTAGATTGAATGATTCTTCCATTCCACAGAACATCATTTGAAGTGACTCATTAAAATTTAGTTGACAGTAGGGCTGGTCTTCAAGAACTGTGACAGCTTATTTTCATGACTGGCAGTTAGTTGGGAGTGGCTAAAGTCCTGAGCCCAGCGGGGCCTTTCTCTTTCTCTATGTAGCCTCAGAGCCTGTCCAGCTTCTCTCTTCAACAGGCTCATTGGATTTCTTACATGACAGCTGAGGGCTCTGAAAGAAACTGTTTCAAGAAGGAGAAAGTAGAATTTGACAGTGCCTTGAGACATGTGCCTAGAAATTGGTAGTGTTGTTTCTACCATATTTTATTATTTGAAGTAGTCACATATTCTGCCCAGATTCTACAGGAGAGTATAGAGACCTCATCTCTTGTTTTTTTTTGTTTGTTTGTTTGTTTTTTTGTTTTGTTTTTGTTTTGTTTTGTTTTGTTTTTCTTTTCTTTTTGAGACAGAGTCTCCCTCTGTTGCCCAGGCTGGAGTGCAGTGGTGTGATCTCAGCTCACTGCAACCTCCACCTCCCAGGTTCAAGTGATTCTCCTGCCTCAGCCTCCCAAGTAGCTGGGATTACAGGTGCATGCCACCACACCCAGCTAATTTTTGTATTTTTTTTTGTAGAGACGGGGTTTGGCCACGTTGGCCAGGCTGGTCTTGAACTCCTGACCTCAAGAGATCCGCCCGCCTTGGCCTCCCAAAGTGCTGGAATTACAGGCATGAACCACCGTGCCCAGCCAGACCTAATCTCTTAATGAGAGAAATGCAATGAATTTATACCATTTTTAATATTCTATAGGTGACCTGAAGATGACAAAGAGAAGAACTAGAAGGAGCCTGGGTCCCTGATGACACACAGCTTGCAAAACAGCCCTAAGTTTCTTACATACAAATGTATTTTGTTACGGAAAAATAAATCTTCACATGTCTGCATGCTTTAAGAATATATAGTTAGATTTATGGTATATGCAGCAGCAGCTACTTCTGAGAACTGCAGTTAGAATTTTATAGGGAAGGAGAGACCTGAATCATGGTGATTTACTTAGTATATGCGAACTTTGTATACCAGGACTTCCCATAGCCTTCTCTCATAGCATATCTAGAGAAAAATACTCCATTTTATCTTGGGATAGTTCCCCTGCAACTTCCTTCTGGTGGACGTGAACATTTATTTAATTTTGAAATTTATATGCTCTACTCATGTTAGATATCCTCAGTGAGAAGGCATCAAGAGTTTTCATATTATTCTAAAAAGTTCTAAAAATATATATATTCAAATGGTAGCAGTGTTTGCATTGGCTACTGGTACTTCCCATATTTCCTTATAATGTCATGGCTGTTTGGTATGTATTTTAAGTTCTCATGATGATAGACAGAGAAACTGAAATTAATGCACCAACAGGAAGGTTTCACTCATTTTTTTTTTTTTTTTGCTTTGTTTTCTTATCACTGTTTTACTTGATCACAGTGAATTTCGAAGTACCATTCTGTCACATTCAGTGTCTTTTGTACATTTATACCCTTAATAATTCATATTCTTAATCTCCATTCTCATGCACATCAAGACATGTTATGAAATTCTCCCAATCACATCTTCAGACATTATAAAATATTTTGAATGCATGTACATGAACTCTCATTCTCTTACATAATATCATATTTCTGATTTCTTGTGTTTATTCAATCCTTTTCAAACTTGGGCTGATAAAATCATACTCTTGCCTAATGATACCTTCATTTATATTCTCATCTGTTGCACACACTTTTTGACAAGTTGAGTAAGTTTACTTAAGTTTCTCTATGCCCAATCAATCTCTGTCTTCTCTACACCAGATTAAAATATCATGTCACATAAGAAGGGAAGATTCAGAGGCAAATGATCTCTGATGACAGTAAAGAACTTATGCTTTAGCCGGGCACGGTGGCTCACACCTGTAATCTCAGCACTTTGGGAGACTGAGGCGGGTGGATCACCTGCAGTCAGGAGTTTGAGACCAGCCTGGCTAACATGGTGAAACCCCATCTCTACTAAAAATATAAAAATTAGCCAGGCCTGGTGGCATGTGTCTGTAATCCCAGCTACTCGGGCGACTGAGGCAGGAGAATAACTTGAACCTGGGAGACGGAGGTTGCAGTGAGCCGAGATCATGCCATTGAACTCTAGCCTGGATGACAAGAGTGAAACTTCATTAAAAATAAAAAGAAAGAAAGAAAAAAGAACTTATGCTTCAAGACCCCTGGCCTGCATGAATCTCGTTTAAGGATCTAAAATAATAAAACTATAAATATTTTTACATAGAGAAGCAAATGTGAACCTACAATGGTTACATCACATGAAAGTAGTAGTTCATTAAGAAAAAGAGATCCCTCTCAAATAGAAGCTATGTGGAGATCTTTGAATTGCTTAATGATCCCCTGTGATGAAAAGATTTGAAACATGGGAACATATTGAAGAAACAATGGTTTCTTGCTGATTTGATGCAAATACTAACATCAGTGCAGATAACATCAAAAAAGTATATGCCACTAAATAAGGACATTGAAAACACATTGGTTATGAGTGTGGTCATTTCTAAACATATTTATTACATTGCATGAGAAAACTTGAAATGACTTGCATCATTACAATTTATGTATTAAATAAATTTGATGAAGTCTCTTTGACTATATTTCTAAAAACATGACATTATCCAAAATGGGTCCTAAAGTGGAAGAAAAATCTCCTAAATTTCTATGTCTACTACTGCTGTGACTTCCACAACAAATAATAACAACAGATTTTTAAGAAACTATGGTAGAGAGAAAGTACTGAATTGCTTTTCTGTTCTTTCTATAGAACAAAGCACAAAACAATTTCTGTATGAAAAGACTAACAAATATTCAAAAAATATACAGCCAAAATATATGGAAAAGCATCATAGAGGTATAGCAGGCAGTTACTCAGTAATGACAGTATTTTGTGCTCACAAAGTTTATGGTATTTATAACTTTTTTTTTTTTTTTTTTTTTTTTTGATATGGAGTCTCGCTCTGTTGCCCAGGCTGGAGTGCAATGGCGTGATCTCGGGTCACTGCACAACCACCTCCCAGGTTGAAGCCATTCTACTGCCTCAGCCTCCCAAGCAGCTGGGATTACAGGTGCCTGCCACCATGCCTGGCTAACTTTTTGTATTTTTAGTAGAGACAGGGTTTCACCATGTTGGCCAAGATGACCTTGAACTCCTGACCTCAGGTGATCCACCCACCTCAGCCTCCTAAAGTGCTGGGATTACAGGCGTGAGCCACCACACTTGGCCCAACTTTTAAAACATATATTTGGCATGATTTATGTTCTCATTCTAAATAAAGGCTAATTTATACCAATATTTTATTCATAATTTTGTGTTCTCTTTTCTAAGGAAGCATCCCTGAAATGGGACAAACTAGCCCCATCAAAACTGAATGTCCCTCAGAGAGAGGCTGGTATCTGTCCCGATAGAACAAACGGATTGGGGCCGGGCGCGGTGGCTCAAGCCTGTAATCCCAGCACTTTGGGAGGCCGAGACGGGCGGATCACGAGGTCAGGAGATCGAGACCATCCTGGCTAACACGGTGAAACCCCGTCTCTACTAAAAATACAAAAAAAAAACTAGCCGGGCGAGGTGGCGGGCGCCTGTAGTCCCAGCTACTCCGGAGGCTGAGGCAGGAGAATGGCGTGAAC